>NC_092167.1:40903864-41203864 GCF_045791955.1 Oncorhynchus clarkii lewisi | reverse complement strand
TCACCTGGAATTCTAAATAAATCACAAACAGTGTCACCAGCAAAGCACCCCCACACCATCACACCACCACCTCCATGCTTCACGGTGGGAACCACACATGCAGAGATCATCTATTCACCTGCAGTTGGAACCAAAAATCTAACATTTGGACTCATCAGACCAAAGGACAGATTTCCACCGGTCTAATGTCCATTACTCATGTTTCTTGGCCCAAGAAAGTCTCTTCTTCTTATTGATGTCCTTTAGTAGTGGTTTCTTTGCAGCAATTCGACCATGAAGGCCTGATTCACACAGTCTCCTCTGAACAGTTGATGTTGAGATGTGTCTGTTACTTGAAGTCTGTGAAGCATTTATTTGGACTGAAATTTCTGAGGCGGGTAACGCTAATTAACTTACCTCTGCAGAGGTAACTCTGGGACTTCCTTTCCTGTGGCGGTTCCAGTTTCATCATAGCACTTGACTGTTTTTGCGACTGCACTTGATTGACTGACCTCCATCTTAAGGTAATGATGGACTTTCGGTTCTCTTTGATTATTTGATCTGTTCTTACCATAATATAGACTTGGTATACCACCCCTACCTTGTCACAACACAACTGTGTGTATATATATATATATATATATGTATCACAGGAGGCTGGTGGCACCTTAATTGGGGAGGACGGCCTTGTGGTAATGACAGGAGCAAAATAGGTGGAATGGTATCAAATACACCAAACACATGGTTTCCATGTGGTTGATTGTATTCCACTTGCTTCGAGCCGTCCTCCCCTCAGCAGCCTCCACTGATTTATATATGTGTGTGTACACAGGATCTCCTTCCCTCCCCGACCCAGCCGTCTCCATGTAGTGTCCACAAGTGAGGACAGACACAACATACAAACACAGCAGCCTCTCATTACAGGAAGTAACATGGTGTTGACGGATAACCATTGGAGCCCTCTGTGACACCGCAAAGTCTGGCTCTCCGGGCTGCATCTGGGGTTGGTCTGAGTAATGATATGGATTGGCCCTATGTCTGTCTCACAGCACCCCGCCATGCACACACACACCAAGAGAGGGAGACACAGACACAGTTACACAGTTACACACACACACACACACACACACACACACACACACACACACACACACACACACACACACACACACACACACACTCACCAAGAGAGGGAGACACAGACACAGTTACACACACACACACAGCAAGAGAGGGAGAGACACACACGTGCAAGGACACACACTGTCTGTCACTGTCACACACACACATGCAGACACACACACACAAGGGGTCCAAAAGGGCTCTGGTCCAAGTTAGTGCACAATATAGAACATAGGGTTCCATTTGGGACGGACCACTGTGTGGCCCACAAAGTGAGCTTGTTATTCATCAACTCAACGGCCTCCATTTTGGAGTGATGGGTCACCGATGCTGAAGATAGTTCCCTTATCAGTCATCTCTTAGAAGCCACTTCCTTGTTAAGTTACAGGATCATCACAGGGAATTGCCCATTTATCTGAAGTGTAGGTGATTTGTAGATCATTCATCACAGTTCTAAAGGTAGCTGACAAGCGGGACCAAACTTCTAGAGGAGAAAGCGAGGGAGAGACAGTCAGTGTATATCTGTGGTCCTAACAAATGACAATCGTTATGTTTACAATGTGTGAGTTGTCACGGTAACGGCTTTATCCGACCTGACCTCATCTGCCGTTATATTGCAGAGGCGACCAGGAGTCTGGGCCCCGCCAGTCTGTTTGTCAATGAGCTGTCCTGGGTCATCATATTAAATAAGCCAAGCACTGATTACTTGTTAGGGGCCCCATTCCTCAGAAGACCCATACTATCTGATGTCTAGTGTGACGGTGCCAGGTTCTCCGTAAACGAGAAGTGTATTTCAGAGTCACTGTGAAGTGTGGCTCTTACCATTTGTCTACCAGAATTTCTGAGGACCACATTTTTGCTACATTAACATTTTTATACCAACAAATAACCTTAAATTCATTACATTTTCATCTCTTTCAAAAAATTCAAAGGGTAATGGCATGTACCCAATAAAAAAACAAATTCTCAAATGATCTTTCTCAAAAGCATTTGAATATTGTTCCATACAAGAATTTGTACTCTAATTGTTGCGGCCCCACAGCAGTTCCCCCCCAGATTTGAATACCACTGCTAAGGAACAGACACACTCATAATCTCATCTCTCCCCTCCCCTTCTTCCCTTTCCTCTTAAACGAGTGTCACTTTAAAAAATGGAGTCCCCCTCATCTTGCCGGCGGGGGAGAAAAGACACAAGCCAAACATAAGGTTGTGTGTGTGTGCGTCCGTGTGTGTGTGCGCGTGAAGGAATGTTTGATGAATGATATGTTGGCGCAGGGGGGCCAGTGGTCGCTGGCATTAACGAGATGGGGCCCAGGTGGGTTTGGGAGGGGCCTCTCCTCAGCATGCGTGGGGCCGGGCGGGTATCGATTAATCCTGCCTCTGCGGCCCACTAATGAATTTCCTCCACATGGGTGGAGTGCTGACAGCCTCGCCTGAAGGCCTCCACCTGGCTCTCTGTGCTCTTCCTGCTTTCCGTGGTTTTCCTGTCCCCTCCCTCGGAGGAAACTGTCTCGGTATGGAATCAGAGATTGAACCAAAATGACCAGATGAAGTCTAAGCAATGAATGGATAGTTAGACATTTTAACCATTGTGGTTGATTATATTCTGAGAAATACAGGCAACCACCCAGGTAGGCTAGGCACCTAGGTAGAAAGGTAGCTAACTAGGTGGATAGGTATTAGCACAGAACAGGTCCCTTGCTGTGTTTGTAGTTGCGGTGGCGATGAGGCTGTGAATGCCCAGTGAGTTCCGGGTGTGAATGCCCAGTGAGTTCTGGCTGTGAATGCCCAGTGAGTTCCGGGTGTGAATGCCCAGTGAGTTCTGGCTGTGAATGCCCAGTGTGTTCTGGCTGTGAATGCCCAGTGAGTTCCGGGTGTGAATGCCCAGTGAGATCTGGCTGTGAATGCCCAGTGAGTTCCGGTTGTGAATGCCCAGTGAGTTCCGGGTGTGAATGCCCAGTGAGTTCCGGGTGTGAATGCCCAGTGAGTTCCGGGTGTGAATGCCCAGTGAGTTCTGGCTGTGAATGCCCAGTGAGTTCCGGGTGTGAATGCCCAGTGAGATCTGGCTGTGAATGCCCAGTGTGTTCTGGCTGTGAATGCCCAGTGAGTTCCGGGTGTGAATGCCCAGTGAGATCTGGCTGTGAATGCCCAGTGAGTTCCGGTTGTGAATGCCCAGTGAGATCTGGCTGTGAATGCCCAGTGAGTTCCGGGTGTGAATGCCCAGTGAGTTCCGGGTGTGAATGCCCAGTGAGTTCTGGCTGTGAATGCCCAGTGAGTTCTGGGTGTGAATGCCCAGTGAGTTCCGGGTGTGAATGCCCAGTGAGTTCTGGCTGTGAATGCCCAGTGAGTTCCGGGTGTGAATGCCCAGTGAGTTCTGGCTGTGAATGCCCAGTGTGTTCTGGCTGTGAATGCCCAGTGAGTTCCGGGTGTGAATGCCCAGTGAGATCTGGCTGTGAATGCCCAGTGAGTTCCGGTTGTGAATGCCAAGTGAGTTCCGGGTGTGAATGCCCAGTGAGTTCCGGGTGTGAATGCCCAGTGAGTTCTGGCTGTGAATGCCCAGTGAGTACTGGGTGTGAATGCCCAGTGAGTTCCGGGTGTGAATGCCCAGTGAGTTCTGGCTGTGAATGCCCAGTGAGTTCCGGGTGTGAATGCCCAGTGAGTTCTGGCTGTGAATGCCCAGTGTGTTCTGGCTGTGAATGCCCAGTGAGTTCTGGGTGTGAATGCCCAGTGAGATCTGGCTGTGAATGCCCAGTGAGTTCCGGGTGTGAATGCCCAGTGAGTTCTGGGTGTGAATGCCCAGTGAGTTCCGAGTGTGAATGCCCAGTGAGTTCCGGGTGTGAATGCTCAGTGAGTTCTGGCTGTGAATGCCCAGTGAGTTCTGGGTGTGAATGCCCAGTGAGTTCCGGGTGTGAATGCCCAGTGAGTTCTGGCTGTGAATGCCCAGTGAGTTCTGGCTGTGAATGCCCAGTTAGTAAATAGATTGCCTCCCTAGGATCAATACGCTATTAGGGGAGAAGGGAGAAGCAGGGAGGCAGGACTGACCTGCTGTTTCCTGGTTGATCTAATTCCCTGGGGAAGAGGGGATAGAGGGTACACCACAGCACCCATTCACTCACTACGGTTAAAGAGTGCATAAGCTATATCCACCACACGCATGGGTTCAAATAGTGTTTGTTTTCATTGAAGTACTTTGTTCTTTCTATTGATTCTGTCTAGAGTGCCAGATCCATTTTGGACTGTTGTACTATTGGGCTACCTCAGCCAAGTGCAGTGGAATTTTTTGAATGATAACACCCAGATTTGGTATTCTAGTATCTGTTGTGAAGGATGTTGTCAAGGAAGTGAGTTTGTGTTTATACAGGATCTCCCGCCCTCACAGTCAACCAATCATGAGCCCTCTTAAACTGTTACAAAACTTGAGAGGGTTACGGCGATGTGGTACGGAGCTCAATTTGGCCTCTACGTGCGTCCAGAGGCCCCCGCAATTGCTACACACGACACCTACGACCACATTTTCGGGTGACGCAAACATTTTCTCTTAGAAATCAAAACATATATGGGCTGCATGGTGCGACTATAGACTGGGGATTTGATGATTTGAGAAAGTGGCAAAAAAAAGCTTGCGCTCTGTTCCTTGCCTCAGGCTGCACAGATGTTCTCTCATCAAGTGATCATATTTTCAAATCAAATCAAATGTTATTTGTCACATGTGCCGAATGCAATTGGTGTAGACTTTACTGTGAAATGCTTGCTTACGAGCCCCTAACCAACAATGCAGAGTTTAAAACTAAAATAGCCCGTTCAAAGGCACAATATTTTGTCTTCCCCATTTCACCCTCTGAATGGCACACAGACACAATTCATGTCTCAACTGTCTCAAAGCTTAAACATCCTTCTTTAACCTGTCTCCTCCCTTTATCTACACTGATTGAAGTGGATTTAACAAGTGACATCAGTAGGGGATCATAGCTTTCACCTGGATTTACCTGGTCAGTCAATGGAGCTGAAAGTCCGTATTGCCCAGCGACAGCCCCGAAACCTGAAGGATCTGGAGAAGGTCTGTATGGAGGAGTGGGCCAAAATCCCTTCTGCAGTGTGTGCAAACCTGGTCAAGAACTACAGGAAACGTATGATCTCTGTAATTGCAAACAAAGGTTTCTGTACCAAATATTAAGTTCTGCTTTTCTGATGTATCAAATACTTATGTCATGCAAAAAAAATGCAAATTAATTACTTAAAAATCATACAATGTGATTTTCTGGATTTTTGTTTTAGATTCCGTCTCTCACAGTTGAAGTGTACCTATGATAAAAATTACAGACCTCTACATGCTTTGTAAGTAGGAAAAACTGCAAAATCGGCAGTGTGTCAAATACTTGTTCTCCCCACTGCATCAGCTCTGCAGCTCCAGCCTTGTAATCTCCTCGAGCAGTATAGGCTTATGTGTTCCTCTCTGTCCCTGTCTGCTTCTCCACTATGCCATGCAGTGTACTTTCAAAGACTAAAACACAACTCAAATGTATGTGTATTGACTTGCAACCAAACTGTATTCCTCAGCTCTCCCCTAAACATCCTCTCACGGATGAGTCTCCCTCAGTGAGTTTCTGTTATCTGACTGAGGTTGTGCCCTCTGTACGGGCAGCACTGGGTCTGTTTTCTATCTCTGGAGCCAGTCAACCACACAGAGAGTATATCTGACAAACAGAAAGAGAGGGAGAAAGACGGAGACAGAGAGAGGGGGGGGGGGGGGCAGAAGAGAGAAAGAAAATATGGCGAGAGCTGTAGGATAGAGAGATGGGGGACTTTAGGGCAAAGATGGAGAGGATGCGATGAAGCGAGAGATGGAGGAAGAGAGAGAGGGAGAGGAAAGAGGGGAAACAGAGAGAGATGTTTAGCTCTGCTCAGCCATGCAGAGTTCACATACGGATGTGTGGGTCCAACCACTCAATGCACTCAAAGCCCGTCTGCCGAGAGCACCCTTGATTTAAACCACAGCCGCCCCCACTGCCACGCTCCTCGCGAAGCCCTACATAGATTAACACCAGTGTGGCATTGTATTGTTTTTCAAAAGGCACACTGTTAAGAATAGTTGAGGCGCTGTCAATTTACATTTTTGACGAATAGCAAACTGGACTGTTGAAAGTGAATTGTGAAGAAAAAGGGAGAACGTGTGTTGTTTCATGTGTGTATTATTTAGATCTCACTACGGCATCTTTAGTGAGTCTATACGTCTAGTGTGTTTGTTTGTTTGTGTTTGAGAGGGAGACCGTTGTACTCGGCATGCCCAGGACTCATGCAGCTTTCCCCCTCCCGGGTCTGTTAGTGTGTCAAATCAATTCCCCCTTCTCTAATGGGCAATTCATTTGTGTTGTTAAGAAAAAGAAGGGGGAGGAAGAGGTGTAGAAAAGAGGAGAAGTAGAAGAAAGATGGAGTTTGATAGGTTATCTGCCTTTGCATGTGATATCAGAGATGAGTTTATGAAAAGATCCCTGTCTTCTCTCTCGCTCTCTCTTTTTCTCTCTCCCTCCCTCCCTCTCCCTCGCTCCTTCCTTCTTTCACCCTAATCCTGGAGGGTTCACTGATATGATGGATTGAGGTTATAGCTCCGTGAACAGAGAATTTTTTTTCTAGTTCCTTCCACTATCCATCCACCATGGACCTCCTTTGACGGCGATACCTGAGGCACGAAGCTCAGGCCCCGTCAGATTGGCCCTAAAGCAGTGTACGTGTGTGTGTGTGTGTGTGTGTGTGTGTGTGTGTGTGCATGTGGATCAGCCACTGGAGTAACCGGTCCCTCCGATAAGGAGTGAATATTATTCTGTAAAAGCAGTTATTGCTATGCCAAATCCGCTGTAAAGACCACTTTAGATTGGATTTGAAGGCTCAGCTGGCCACGCACCATCACCAGCACACAAATTACTTCGCCCTCAGGAGGCTGAAAAGATTTGGCATGGGCCCTCAGATCCTCAAAATGTTCTACAGGTGCACCATTGAGAGCATATTGACTGGCTGCATCACCGCTTGGTATGACAACTGCTTGCCATCCGACCGTAAGGTGCTACAGAGGGTAGTGCAGACGGCCCAGAACATCACAGGGTCGAGCTCCTTGCCATCCATGACTTCTATACCAGGCGGTGTCAGAGGAAGGCCCTAGAAATTGTCTAAGACTCAAGCCACCCAAGTCGTAGACTGTTCTCTCTGCTACCGCACGGCAAGCAGTACCGATGCACCAAGCCTGGAACCAACAGAGCTTCTACCCCCAAGCCATAAGACTGCTAGCTGGGCTATCTGCATTGACTCTTTTTTGCACAAACTAAATTTTACTGATGGGAGGGCCATCCATTTTTATTTCAGCGAGGTCTCGAGGTATCTCTCAGTTACTACATGTTTTCTCTCTGCATTGTTCATTTGATTTGAAATGACTCCAGCTGAAAACCAAAGCTTTTGTTTTCCTACTCAAATGGTAGAACTTTCTCCCATCAGCTTTATACTAGAAATTGGAATGCAGAAAAGTTGATTCTCTTGGCACTCATTTTCAATGCATGAGGTAATTGTGTGAATGCTGAAGAACTAAAAAGATCAAATGTTAAGATCCTGGTTCGGTCTCCGTGGTGGGAATTTACAGAGACACTGAGTCAAGAAGAGGCTCAGCAAAGAACTCACTGTCGCTTTGATTTGCATCAAGGGAATATGCTGTTGTGAGTATGTACTTACCCTGAATGGGAAAGCACACACACACACACACAATACATAAGGTTTTGGAGGCGGTAGAGCGCTTTCCATCAAGACGATCTATTCAAAAGTTCTACGTAATTTAGCGATTCACGTGACTCCACCCGTCATGGCTACATGTGCAGGAAGAAGTTGGGAAGCAGTCGTACTATCTATCTTCGGGTTCATCATTCATTGAACATCGCCTGAGGAAGGAAGAGAAACCAGTCGTACTATCTATCTCCCATCCTGTTTCTCTCTCTCTCCCTCTCTCTCCCAGTCTGAACAACAACTTTGAATGATTCATTCCGTTGGCAACCCGTGGTTTTAAAAAGACGTTCTGTACTTCAACTTATTTATTTTTAAACTCCGGAATTTTTAGCGTCCAAGCTTGAAAGTGTATGTATGACCAAAGAGTTAGAAGAGTGAGCCAGACAGTTAAAATATACTTTGTGGAGAACATGAAGTCTGGCAGACGCAGTATGTGAGGGGATGGAGAGAGGGGACGGAGGGAGTAGATGAAAGGTAATCGTTTCCTCTGCAAATCCAATTTCCAGTAAGTGAGCCCACCTCATCAAGCAACCTGCAGCGTCCAAATGGGGTCCTCATTAAATGACGAATACTGCAGCTCCTTAAAACTTTAAGTCAGCAAACAGACAGGACTCTCTCTCTCCCTCTCTCTCTCGTTATGTCATTCTCTGTCTCGCTCACTCTCTCTTGCATGGTCTCTCTTGCACGCTCTCGCTCTCTCTCTGCTGAGTCACATGTACCGACACGTCTTTTAACACAATGGCCCAGGCAGGCTGACGAGTTTAGGGGTAGTTAGAGCCTGTTAGTATGGAAGGAAGTCAGGAAAAATAATATCCAAAGTTTGAGTCAGACTGGGGAAATTGGAGTAAAGTCTCAATGGCTGGAAACTTTAGAGAAATTGTGGTAGGGACAAATAAATACGGACAAGGTTTGGACAAAGAATGACGCCAATGGGCTTCTTTAACTATCTGAGGGTCTGTTTGCTCAACTCCTCTAAATTCTAGAGCTGAGAGGCCTGACATTCTAAAAACGCACTGAGCCAGAGCTCGATCACTTCACGGAGCAATTAGCTGAGCCCATATGCCTGTTTGATTACACCGATGAAATTAGCTATCCCCAGCCGGACCACACTACTCTAACCTTGCTCCAACGTGACAACACTGTAGTAGTTTAGTTTGCAAAGCTTCCCTCAATCTACTTTCTTCTCCTACCGTAGAGTCAGTGACTATGTAACATGTAGGTTTAGGTTTTGTATATGCAGGGAAACTTAGGATTGTAAAACTCCCCCAATGTACTCTTCTCTTCCGGCGCTAGAGGCAATATACTGCATATGTTATGTAAAGATTCTGGATGTGGAGGAAACTGTGAATAGGTTTGCGTGTTGTAGCGTTAATGTCCACGATTCGTGCTATTAGGTTGAAAAATGAGAGTGGGCAGAACCACTTTCCTTCATTTTGCTTGAAGGATGAAGGTGATCCAATCCCTCTCTTTGGCCATTTACATTGGCCATGCTACCCCCACCCCCCCACCCCCCCCTCGGCAGTCCCAATAATTACAAAACTGCAATAGTCGACCGTGTCGCCGTGTTTCTGATGGATGAACACTTCCACCCAGAGTGCAAAATCTGTTTACCCTCAACAGCTCGACTTGTTGAGCACCCATAATACATTTCTCTAGATTCACACTCAATCAAAACCAATCGACTAACTAATCAACATCCTGTAATTGTATACAGTGATGCCCATCGAACAGCTGCAGACATACATTTCAGTGCATTCGGGATGTATTCAGAACCCATGACTTTTTCCACATTTTGTTCATATTACAGTTACTCTGAAATGGATTAAAATATGTTTTTCCTCATCAATCTACACACAATACCCCATAATGAAATCAAATGTTTTAATTAAAAATTGGCAAATTAAATACCGTATTTAAATAAGTATCCAGACCCTTTCCTATGAGACTCGAAATTGAGCTTAGGTGTATCCTGTTTCTAGTGCTCCTCCTTGAGATGTTTCTACAACTTGATTGGAGTACACTTGTGGTAAATTCAATCGATTGGACACGATTTGGAAAGGCACACACCTGTCTATATAAGGTCCCATAGTTGCCAGTGCATGTCAGAGCAAAAACCAAGCCATGAAGTCAAAGGTATTGTCCGTAGAGCTCAGAGACAGGATTGTGTTGAGGCACAGATCTGAGGAAGGGTACCAAAACATTTCTGCATGTCCCCAAGAACAAAATGGCCTCCATCATTCTTAAATGGAAGAAGTTTGGAACCACCAAGTCTCTTCCTAGAGATGGCCCTCTGGCCAAACTGAGCAATCGGGGGAGAAGGACCTTGGTCAGGGATCAAGAAACCGATGGTCACTTTGACAGAGCTACAGTTCCTTTGAGTTCCTTTGTGGAAATGGGAGAATCTTCTAGAAGGACAACCATCTCTGCAGCACTCCACCAATAAGGCCTTTATGCTAGAGTGGTCAGACGGAAGCCACTCCTCAGTAAAAGGCACATGACAGCCAGACTGGAGTTTACCAAATGGCACCTAAAGGACTCTCAGACCATGAGAAATAAGATTCTCTGGTATGATGAAACTAAGATTGAACTTTTTGGCCTGAATGCCAAGCGTCACATCTGGAGGATACCTGGCACCATCCTTACGGTGAAGCATGGTGGTGGCAGCATCATGCTGTGGGGAGGTTTTTCAGCGGCAGAGACTGGAAGACTAGTCAGGATCGAGGGAAAGATGAACAGAGCAAAGTACAGAGAGATTGTCGATGAAAACCTGCTCCAGAGTGCTCGAGGACCTCAGACTGGGGCAAAGGTTTACCCTCCAACAGGACAACAACCCAAAGCACACAGCCAAGAGAAAGCAAGAGTGGTTTGTGCTGTGTGCTTTGTCTGAATGTGCTTGAGTGGCCCAGCCAGAGCTAGAGACTTGAACCTGATCGAACATCTCTGGAGAGACCTGAAAATAGCTGCGCAGCCTGACATAGCTTGAGAGGATCTGCAGAGAAGAATGGGAGAGACAAGCGTCATACCCAAGAATACTCGAGGCTGTATTCGATGCCAAATGTGCTTCAACAAAGTACTGAGAAAAGGGTCTGAATACTTATGTGAATGTGATATTTATCGTTTTTCTTTTGCTTAACAATTGTCTGAAAACCTGTTTTTACTTTGTCATGATGGGATGTTGTGTGTAGATTTATAAGGTGAGAAAAAAACGATTAAATCAATTTAAGAGTAAGGCTGTAATATAACAACATGTGGAAAAACTCAATGGGTCTGAATACTTCCCGAATGCACTGTATATATACAAAAGTATGTGGACACCCCTTCAAATTTGTCGGTTTGTCTATTTCAACCACACCCGTTGCTGACAGGTGTATAAAATCGAGCACACAGCCATGCATTCTCCATAGACACACATTGGCAGTAGAATGGCCTTACTGAAGAGCTCAGTGACATTCAACGTGGCACTGTCATTGGATGCCACCTTTCCAACAAGTCAGTTCATCAAATTTATGCCCTGCTAGAGCTGCCCTGGTCAACTGTAACCGCTGTTATTGTGAAGTGGAAACGTCTATGAATAACAACTGCTCGGTCACGAAGTGGTAGGCCACACTAGCGCGTAGCGTGTAAATATCGTCTGTCTTCGGTTGCAACACTCACTGCTGATTTCCACACTGCCTCTGGAAGCAATGTCAGCACATGAACTGTTTGTCGAGAGCTTCATGAAATGGGATTCCACACAAGCCTAAAATCACCATGCGCAATGCCAAGCATCAATTGGAGTGGTGTAAAGCTCCCCATCATTGGACTCTGGAGCAGTGTAAACGAGTTATCTGGAGTGATGAATCACGCTTCACCATCTGGCAGTCTGACGTACGAATCTGGGTTTGGCGGATGCCAGGAGAACACTTCCTGCTCCAATGCATAGTGCCAACTGTAAAGTTTGGTGGAGGAAGAATAATGGTCTGGGGCTGTTTTTCATGGTTCACGCTAGGCCCCTTAGTTACAGTAAAGGGAAATCTTAACGCTACAGCATACAATGACATTCTAGACCATTCTGTGCTTCCAACTTTGTGGCAACAGTTTGGGGAAGGCCCTTTCCTGTTTCAGCATTGAGGTCCATACAGAAATGCTTTGTCAAGATCAGTGCAGAAGAACTTGACTGGCCTGCACAGAGCCCTGACCTCAACCCCATCGAACACCATTGGGTTGAATTGCATCGCCGACTGCGAGCCAGGCCTAATTGCCCAACATCAGTGCCAGACCTCACTAATGCTCTTGTGGCTGAATGGAAGCAAGTCCCTGCAGCAATGGTCCAACATCTAGTGGAAAGCCTTCCCAGAAGAGTGGAGGCTGTTATAGCAGCAAAGGGGAGACCAACTCCATATTAATGTGCATGATTTCGGAATGAGATGTTCAATGAGCAGGTGTCCTCATACTTTTGTAGTGTCATCATCATTATTGTCACAGATAGGAAAGGGAAGGGAATAGGGTGTCATTTTAGATCATCCCGCTAACTCAACCTAGGAGAGAAAATCTCTGTGCAGGCAGCACACAGGACACCCACGGCCCCTTTCCTGTGGTCCTAACAAGCCCCTGATCATAGGGCTGCAGGGTGGGACACTATTTGGCAGGGAGACACTATTTGGCATGACAGGCCCTCCCTGGAGCTCTGGAGGTCTGGTTCCCCCCTGCCAAGCCTACAGCTGTGTTTGAGGCTTCCTACTGTACTGAGTCCCAGACAGGGGATGGATTGAATGCCTAATGCTGCAGTTTGTCACTCTTCTTTGACTTGAAAATATAGATATACACAGAACACACATACACACAACAAACTGAGCACACACACACACACACACACACACACACACACACACACACACACACACACACACACACACACACACACACACACACACACAAACACACACACACACACACACACACACACACACACACACATACACATACACACACACACAACACACACAGCACACACACAAACTCAGAGCCCACACCAGAGTTAACTAATGGCCAATGAAAGCTGGCAAGGTGGCAGAGGGGAGAAGGAATGCGGGGTTGGCTGGGGATTTTTCAGCACAGAGAGCCACAGTAACCTCTGCAGACGCACAGACACATTTTCCATGCTAGATCTGTCAACGCAGGGTTCCTCATATGCCATGTTTGCCGTGACGATTAGCTCCACATCTAGACTGATGATAGTGAATGTTGGCAGACCATCTGCTTCTTCTCAACACTGGCTTGGGGAATCATGACGCATGGCATCGCTAGCCAGGGACACCCAGTGAACCCATGGCACTGCCAATTTACCTGGTTCAAAACCAGCACAGTAATCGTACCATCACTAAACTCGTGCAAACATCCAAGTAACATTGCTAACGTGCTAGCCTCCCCCTCCCCCAACCTTGGGCCATTTTCCTGTTCATCATTATGCCAGTTAGCCTCGGGCTAACCCAAAATATGCTAATCCTCTTTATCTAGCTATATGGAAGTATATGGTGTGAAAATACATGCCCACTGTGTGTGGGGGGGGCACGTGTGTGTGTGTGCGCGCGCTTACTTGCTCATGCGTGTGTGTGTGTTTGTGTGTGCATGAATGGCGGTCACGACTATACTGTCGTTCTTCCCGCAGGGTGAACCCAGATGGGATTAAAGGTTGTGGTCCCTGTGGAACCAGCCTAATGAGATTGACATAATGGCTGATATAAGGCGTAGGTTCAATTACCAGGCTGAGGTTGGAGATAGTCACGCAGAGTCTCCATTTACACGCCTCTAGTCTACAGGATGATGACGTGGAGTGATAGAGAGGAGGGGGAGATGAAGAGAGGATGAAAAAGGAGTGCCTATATTGAATAGAATGGTGGAGGGATAGAAAGGAGGAGGAGATGGATAGAGAGTTGTTCTCAGCCTGGTCTTTGAAAGATTGGAGGATAGGATGGAGAGATGGAGGAAGGGTCGGGAGAGAGGATGAAAGGAGGAGTGCATAGCGTGGTGTTATATAAGGTGGAGGGAAAAGAAGAGGAGATGGACGAAACTAATCGTGGGTGGAATGTTTGGGGGGACACAGGGGCAAGGCTCTGCATCTTGGCGCCGCATTAGTAAACCAATCATGTAAATAAAAGGTCAGAGCCACTCATAGGTAGAGAGACTGTTGAATGATGAACATGAAAACAGAAGACAGAGCATGAAATGTCACTGGTAAATATCAAAATGCATTAGTCAGCAGCCAGCATCCATCTAGACACTTTGCTACAATCATCCCAAACTGGCCTGCCAGCTCATTAAAAACGTATTTCTTTCTACCAGGAAATCAAGCAATATACAAGTGCATGCTGATGACTACAAGGCGCTACCACAGATAGAACAATGAGACAGATATTTCACCTCGCTTAGCAGGCTGGGGTCTTTCTTGGTTTAGTTGTAAAAGTCTCTGGTGCCACTGCTGCTGCCATGCTGCCTGCCTCAGAGATGCTACAACCGCGCACTTCTTCTCCTTGATGGCTAGTGTACTGTGAAGGAACAACCCAGAGTCCCAATGCAAACAGAAACTTTAGCTTTAATTAAACTATAAACTTTGTTTCATATCCAACAACTGGCACAAGCTGTTGTCTTGATGCCTTTTGGGGAAGAGCTGGAGAAGCCGTTTCCGCGGGAACACATGACTCTATTTAATGAATCGCTATACTCTAGTCACTACTGTCTAGTCCCCCAACACCATAACATATGCCATAGTTTGCTGATAGGGGCTTGTTGAGGGGTAGTGCGAGTGGGAAAAGGTGTGAAATGTAACAGCTGTGTCAATGGTGTAATGTCACCACTCACGGAATACGCCGGAGAATAGTTTGTATACAGAGTACCAGTCAAAAGTTTGGACATACTTACTCATTTCAGGGTTTTTCTTTCATTTTACTTTTTTTCTACATTGTAGAATAATAGTAAAGACATCAAAACTATGAAATAACACATATGGAATCATGTAGTAACCAATCAAAATATATTTTAGATTTTAGACTATTCAAAGTAGCCACCCTTTGCCTTGATGACAGCTTTGCACACTCTTGGCATTCTCTCAACCAGCTTCATGAGGAATGCTTTTACAACAGTTTTGAAGAAGTTCCCACATATTCTGAGCACTTGTTGACTGCTTTTCCTTCACTCTGGGGTCAAATCTTCCCAAACCATCTCAATTGGGTTGAGGTTGGGTGATTTTGGACGCCAGGTCATCTGATGCAGCGCTCCATCACTCTTCTTCTTGGTCAAATAGCCCTTAAACAGCCTGGAGGTGTGTTTAGGGTCATTGTCCTGCTGAAAAACAAATGATAGTCCCACTAAGCACAAACCAGATGGGATGGCGTATCGACTTGCCAAAACTATAGTTCGTTAATAAGAAATGTGTGGAGTGATTGAAAAACGAGTTTTAATGACTCCAACCTACGTATATGTAAAATTTGACCAAGTAGGGCTATCTTCTGTATACCACCCTACCTTGTCACAACACAACTACTTGGCTCAAACGCATTAAGAAGGAAATAAATTCCACAAATTTACTTTTAACAAGGCACACCTTTTAATTGAAATGCTTTCTAGGTGACTACCTCATGAAGCTGGTTGAGAGAATGCCAAGAGCGTGCAACGCTGTCTTCAAGGCAAAGACTGGCTACTTTGAAGAATCTCAAATGTAAAATATATTTTTGTAACACTTTTTTGGGTTAGTACATGATTCCATGTTTTATTTCATAATTGGCATGTCTTCACTACTATTCTACAATGTCGAAAATAGTACAAATAAAATAAAAACTTGAATGAGTAGGTGTGTCCAAATATTTGACTGGTACTATATAATTGGTCAAAAGACCAATTAGTGAGAAAATAATTATCATAATTGGTCTGCTTGTCTAAACGCAGCCTGTGTTTTCGTGGGGCGTCAGGGCATCCCTTCATGCCAACGCCTGGCACCATGATCCCTGAGTCACACAGTAGTATGAATAAGTCTCTTCCTATCCCCGTCTCCTCTCCTTTAGTTGCACTGATCAGAAAGAACAGGGGAGAGACATCCAGATGAGCGTACACGGATTGTTTTCACCTGGGAAGTATTTTCCAATCAATGCAGATGGATGAAGGGAAGGAGAGGAAGCCACTGTTGACTATTGAGATTGGGCCTCTGTGTGTCTGTCCATCGCCTCAGCTCATCCTCACCTGCTTCTCAGGGCGGCCGTTTAAATGCCTGTTTAAAAAAGCTTTTGTCTTTCCTTGTCGTTGTGCATGGCAGGCAGGGGTAGCCAACTCTGAAATTGTCCTGCGATTAGTTTCTACCCCTGCTTTTCTGTGAATTTCAAGAAAAGGTGCATTCATTCTGGGAAGTTTTAGCAGAGTATGTTGGTGTGTATGCTGTTCTGCCAATTACCCTGGAAATGGTTGAAGGAGAACCTCATACACACCACGGACTAGACACACACACATGCACACACATAGGCTGGGAGAATGGGAGGATGCTGCTTGTACTGTGAATTATCACAGCCGAGATGATCCCAAGCTTTCCCTGCAGCGCAGGAAGACCGAGGAAGATGAGGGGCTATGGCACAATGCCCAGTTAGCATACTGTGGAATGCAGTAGAAACCTGTACTACGTAAGGACGGGGCCTTGATGGACGGTATATTGTTTTCCCAGCTTTTTTGAAAGACGGTGAAACTCAACAAAATTGGCGTTGGTCGGTCCTCGATATGAAACTGTCACGCGGGTGGATTTAAGATGTAGTGCGACGGGCAAGGAGACAGGCGGGCGGAGGGGCCAGAATGGATTACAGCAAAGACACCTTGCCAGATTAATGTGTAATGCAAACGACGACCACAAATCATGAAATATGCCCGGAATAAATGAGCTACTGCAGCTCGAAACAGATGGGCTGCAGCTTCAAATTATCCCACCTTACTGACAACAGTGTGTGTGTGTCTTGTTGCATTCCCGGAACATCTGCGTCACGTATCAGATAACCACTGTCTGACTGACAAACATTTGTCTGGCTCTGTATGTCACACTAACTGCACACTCTCTATCTTTGTTCACATATTACCATCTGATTTGAAATGCTACAGAACCTGAGCCACACTTTAACAAGTCCAAACAAAACAACACTTTTCTGTCCTGAGTTTTGATCCTCGATTCTTAAATCAGGTGTGGCTCATGTCTATCTACCACATCTCTCTCCCTAGGCCAGCGTTTCCCAAACTCGCTCCTGGGGGACCCCAAGGAGTGCACTTTCTTTTTTTTGCCCTAACGCTACACAGCTGATTTAAATGATCAAAGCTTGATGATTAGTTGATTTTCGTGTTGTTCGATTGGAGTAAGTGTGTGTGTGTACTGGGAGAGGAGTGTGTGTGTACTGGGAGAGGAGTGTGTGTGTACTTGGAGAGGAGTGTGTGTACTGGGAGAGGAGTGTGTGTACTGGGAGAGGAGAGGAGAGGAGAGGAGAGGAGAGGAGAGGAGAGGAGAGGAGAGGAGAGGAGAGGAGAGGAGAGTGGACACTGAATTGTGTCCAAGGACGGCAGGGTGATTCAGGGAGACAGACGGGGTGGGTGGCTGAAGCGGTAATTTGACTGTCCTTAAGAGGACCCTGTCACAACAACACAGAGGGGCAGAGACACTGAGCCCCACTGACACAGCTATGTAGCTCTGGTTACACACACAGAGAGACTGTAGCGAAACACACAACACAGCTGGAACTACTGTGCCACTAGTTTCCCTCTCTATTTCTCCCTTCTCCCATTGTAATTTCAGACTTCTCTGGGCCAGAATGTAGTTACCTGTGTCTGTTGTACCATCCTGTTTCCTCCAGTTGATGCTAGCCAGCATGTAAGCATCTGGCTACCTTCTCAAACTGTTGAACAGCCTCACCACTCTACTGGTAATTGGGGTTACTGCACTTTGGTGTGTGTGTGTTCATGTGTGTGTGGGGAAGTGGGGAAGGGAGGAGGATCGCTACACAGCCTCAGCCCCTGAGACCTGTCAGTCCAGCTTAACGGAACCGCAACCAGCCTCAATTAGCAGCACATTTACACAAACACAACTGCTGCTGAACCAAGCAGAAAAAACACTCCAGATTCCTAGTGTTTAGACTGCTTAATCCATATTTCTAAATCATCCTACTTGTTCACATGATGATATAACACCATAATGTAGCAAGCGATTTAGTCGTTTTTATACAAAGCGACTTAAAGTCAACACATGTTTTCAGTAATTCATGTGGAAATCAAACCGACAACTAGTATTGCAACCACCACTATGCTCCAACAAACTGTCAGAGCCACTTTGCCCTCTCCTTACCACATCCTCCATTTTGGCTCAGCACCGGATCTAGTTTCTGCCCCGTAATGGCCGCCGGCCGACTACGCCAACTAGCACAACATGCTTTCATCTTATCATGCCTGCATGTCTTCCCAGCCAGGCAGCTCCAAGGTTTTGTGTTTAGCTCAGGGACATTCCTCCTTGTTTTGCATGATGCATCACAAGGTTCCTTCATTAAGGAGCTGCTATGTACAAAACACAAGGTTCCCTGCAGGGGAGAGGAGAGGCAAACTGATTAGCTTTTTATACAGAGAGAGGGGAGCGTGTGTTGTGCTTATTAACAGCTTGGGTTCAAAGAGGAGGGAGGAAGGGGTGAGGTGGAGGAGGGAAGGTGTGCATCATGTGTGCACCCGGCAAATTCTTTTTTATTTTTAAACTCTGTATTTTAATTCAAGTGTCCTTTTGTTATTTTCCGTTGTGCCGATGCGTGCTTCTGGCTCAAGGTGAACGTCTGGGATTGGCTATGGTGTTGTTTTTGTTAGGATATTTGCATATATGATGAGTGGTAGATATCAACGCTGACTCAAATGCCCTGTCATTCTGTCATTCTTTTTGCCTCTGTTTTGTCTCTCCCATCATACTCTTTCTCCTGCTCTCTTTCTCTCCCAATCTTTTGCTTTTCTTTTGTCTCTCCATCTCACTTTCCCTATTTCTCCCACTCTCTTTCTCCCAATCTCTCACGCTTCCTCTCTCTTACTCTCTCTGCCTCCCGTCCTTTCTCTAATACCACTCTCTATTTCTCTCTCTCTCAAGACGCCACTGCCTTTCCTTACTCTCCCTCTCACCCCCTCTCTCCTCTGAATGACAGGGCACTCTATCGTCAGTGTGTCTCTGTGTCTCAGTATTAGTTTGTCTCAGTATCAGTGTCTCAGTGTCAATCTGTCTCAGTGTCTCAGTGTCAGTGTGTCTCATTGTCTCAGTGCTAGTGTGTCTCAGTGCCTAAGTGTGTCTCAGTGCCTAAGTGTGTCTCAGCGCCTAAGTGGGTCTCAGTGCCTAAGTGTGTCTTAGTGCCTAAGTGTGTCTCAGTGTCTCAGTGCCTAAGTGTGTCTCAGTGCCTAAGTGTGTATCAGTGCCTAAGTGTGTCTCAGTGCCTAAATGTGTCTCAGTGTGTCTCAGTGCCTAAGTGTGTCTCAGTGCCTAAGTGTGTCTCAGTGCCTAAGGGTGTCTCAGTGCCTAAGTGTGTCTCAGTGCCTAAGTGTGTCTCAGTGCCTAAGTGTGTATCAGTGCCTAAGTGTGTCTTAGTGCCTAAATGTGTCTCAGTGTGTCTCAGTGCCTAAGTGTGTCTCAGTGCCTAAGTGTGTCTCAGTGCCTAAGGGTGTCTCAGTGCCTAAGGGTGTCTCAGTGCCTAAGGGTGTCTCAGTGCCTAAGGGTGTCTCAAAGTGTCTCTGTTAGCATGTCTCTGTTAGCGTGTCTCTGTTAGTGTGTCTCTGTTAGTGTGTCTCTGTTAGTGTGTCTCTGTTAGTGTGTCTCTGTAAGTGTGTCTCTGTTACAGTGTGTCTCTGTTAGTGTGTGTTAGTGTGTGTCTCAGTGCCTAAGTGTGTCTCAGTGCCTAAGTGTGTCTCAGTGCCTAAGTGTGTCTTAGTGCCTAAGTGTGTCTCGGTGTCTCAGTGCCTAAGTGTGTCTCAGTGCCTAAGTGTGTATCAGTGCCTAAGTGTGTCTTAGTGCCTAAATGTGTCTCAGTGTGTCTCAGTGCCTAAGTGTGTCTCAGTGCCTAAGTGTGTCTCAGTGCCTAAGGGTGTCTCAGTGCCTAAGTGTGTATCAGTGCCTAAGTGTGTCTTAGTGCCTAAATGTGTCTCAGTGTGTCTCAGTGCCTAAGTGTGTCTCAGTGCCTAAGTGTGTCTCAGTGCCTAAGGGTGTCTCAGTGCCTAAGGGTGTCTCAGTGCCTAAGGGTGTCTCAGTGCCTAAGGGTGTCTCAGTGCCTAAATATGTCTCAGTGTGTCTCAGTGCCTAAGGGTGTCTCAGTGCCTAAGGGTGTCTCAGTGCCTAAGGGTGTCTCAGTGCCTAAGTGTGTCTCAGTGCCTAAGGGTGTCTCAGTGCCTAAGTGTGTATCAGTGCCTAAGGGTGGCTCAGTGCCTAAGTGTGTCTCAGTGCCTAAGGGTGTCTCAGTGCCTAAGGGTGTCTCAGTGCCTAAGGGTGTCTCAAAGTGTCTCTGTTAGCATGTCTCTGTTAGCGTGTCTCTGTTAGTGTGTCTCTGTTAGTGTGTCTCTGTTAGTGTGTCTCTGTTAGTGTGTCTCTGTAAGTGTGTCTCTGTTACAGTGTGTCTCTGTTAGTGTGTGTTAGTGTGTGTCTCAGTGCCTAAGTGTGTCTCAGTGCCTAAGTGTGTCTCAGTGCCTAAGTGTGTCTTAGTGCCTAAGTGTGTCTCAGTGTCTCAGTGCCTAAGTGTGTCTCAGTGCCTAAGTGTGTATCAGTGCCTAAGTGTGTCTTAGTGCCTAAATATGTCTCAGTGTGTCTCAGTGCCTAAGTGTGTCTCAGTGCCTAAGGGTGTCTCAGTGCCTAAGGGTGTCTCAGTGCCTAAGTGTGTCTCAGTGCCTAAGGGTGTCTCAGTGCCTAAGTGTGTATCAGTGCCTAAGGGTGGCTCAGTGCCTAAGTGTGTCTCAGTGCCTAAGGGTGTCTCAGTGCCTAAGGGTGTCTCAGTGCCTAAGGGTGTCTCAGTGCCTAAGGGTGTCTCAAAGTGTCTCTGTTAGCATGTCTCTGTTAGCGTGTCTCTGTTAGTGTGTCTCTGTTAGTGTGTCTCTGTTAGTGTGTCTCTGTTAGTGTGTCTCTGTAAGTGTGTCTCTGTTACAGTGTGTCTCTGTTAGTGTATGTTAGTGTGTGTCTCAGTGCCTAAGTGTGTCTCAGTGCCTAAGTGTGTCTCAGTGCCTAAGTGTGTCTTAGTGCCTAAGTGTGTCTCAGTGTCTCAGTGCCTAAGTGTGTCTCAGTGCCTAAGTGTGTATCAGTGCCTAAGTGTGTCTTAGTGCCTAAATGTGTCTCAGTGTGTCTCAGTGCCTAAGTGTGTCTCAGTGCCTAAGGGTGTCTCAGTGCCTAAGGGTGTCTCAGTGCCTAAGTGTGTCTCAGTGCCTAAGGGTGTCTCAGTGCCTAAGTGTGTATCAGTGCCTAAGTGTGTCTTAGTGCCTAAATGTGTCTCAGTGTGTCTCAGTGCCTAAGTGTGTCTCAGTGCCTAAGTGTGTCTCAGTGCCTAAGGGTGTCTCAGTGCCTAAGGGTGTCTCAGTGCCTAAGGGTGTCTCAGTGCCTAAGGGTGTCTCAGTGCCTAAGGGTGTCTCAGTGCCTAAGTGTGTCTCAGTGCCTAAGGGTGTCTCAGTGCCTAAGTGTGTCTCAGTGCCTAAGGGTGTCTCAGTGCCTAAGTGTGTATCAGTGCCTAAGTGTGTCTTAGTGCCTAAATGTGTCTCAGTGTGTCTCAGTGCCTAAGTGTGTCTCAGTGCCTAAGTGTGTCTCAGTGCCTAAGGGTGTCTCAGTGCCTAAGGGTGTCTCAGTGCCTAAGGGTGTCTCAGTGCCTAAGGGTGTCTCAGTGCCTAAGGGTGTCTCAGTGCCTAAGGGTGTCTCAGTGCCTAAGTGTGTCTCAGTGCCTAAATGTGTCTTAGTGCCTAAGTGTGTATCAGTGCCTAAGTGTGTCTTAGTGCCTAAATGTGTCTCAGTGTGTCTCAGTGCCTAAGTGTGTCTCAGTGCCTAAGGGTGTCTCAGTGCCTAAGGGTGTCTCAGTGCCTAAGTGTGTCTCAGTGCCTAAGGGTGTCTCAGTGCCTAAGTGTGTATCAGTGCCTAAGGGTGGCTCAGTGCCTAAGTGTGTCTCAGTGCCTAAGGGTGTCTCAGTGCCTAAGGGTGTCTCAGTGCCTAAGGGTGTCTCAGTGCCTAAGGGTGTCTCAAAGTGTCTCTGTTAGCATGTCTCTGTTAGCGTGTCTCTGTTAGTGTGTCTCTGTTAGTGTGTCTCTGTTAGTGTGTCTCTGTTAGTGTGTCTCTGTAAGTGTGTCTCTGTTACAGTGTGTCTCTGTTAGTGTGTCTCTGTTAGTGTGTCTCTGTTAGTGTGTCTCTGTTAGTGTGTCTCTGTTACAGTGTGTCTCTGTTAGTGTGTCTCTGTTAGTGTGTCTCTGTTAGTGTGTCTCTGTCAGTGTGTCTCGGTGTCAGCGTGTCTCAGTGTCAGTGTGTCTCGGTGTCAGTGTGTCTCGGTGTCAGTGTGTCTCAGTGTGTCTGTGTCAGTGTCGGTGTGTCTCAGTGTGTCTCAGTGTGTCTCAGTGTGTGTCTCGGTGTGTCTCGGTATCTCGGTGTCAGTGTGTCTCGGTGTCAGTGTGTCTCAGTGTCAGTGTCGGTGTCGGTGTGTCTCAGTGTGTCTCAGTCTCAGTGTGTCTCAGTGTGTCTCAGTGTGTCTCAGTTACAGTGTGTGTCAGTGTGTCAGTGTGTCTCGGTGTCAGTGTGTCTTGGTGTCAGTGTGATTTAGTGTCCGTTTGTCTCGGTTTCAGTGTGATAGTGTGTCTTAGTGTCAGTGTGCCAGTGTATCTGTGTCAGTGTGTCTCAGTGTCTCGGTTTCAGAGTGTCTTGGTTTCAGAGTGTCTTGGTTTCAGAGTGTCTCGGTTTCAGAGTGTCTCGGTTTCAGAGTGTCTCGGTTTCAGTGTGATAGTGTGTCTTAGTGTCAGTGTGTCTTAGTGTCAGTGTGTCTCAGTGTCAGCGTGCCAGAGTGTCTCGGTGTCAGAGTGTCAGAGGGTCTCGGTGTCAGAGTGTCTCGGTTTCAGTGCCTCGGTTTCAGAGTGTCTCGGTTTCAGTGTGATAGTGTGTCTTAGTGTCAGTGTGTCTCAGTGTCAGCGTGCCAGAGTGTCTCGGTGTCAGAGTGTCTCGGTGTCAGAGAGTGTCAGTGTGTCTCGGTGTCTCAGTGTGTCTCTCAGCCTATTTGAGGGAGGGCGATCAGAGAGCCAGAGCAGTTAGACCAGTCTCTTTGGCCACTCTGTTGAAGGGCATTCGGATCGGGAGGGGTGGCGTGGCGCATCCCAAACACAGACGAGGCACTCAAAGTGGGTCACCACTGGTGCTATCCACCCCTCCCTCCACTTCCTCACAACACAATGGCCCAAACATATCATTCAGAATTCAGCACCAGAGCTGCGACATCTAGAGCACTCTATTACCATTACAAGAATCCATCCAGCATGGAGAAAAAAAACCTCAAAAGCCATCAGTTTTTTAATTAGTAATCACTGCTCATTCTTCCTCTTAATAATGTCCCTGTCTTCTTCTCTGTCAGGCATCTGCCTCATCCGTCGTTTGATTGGCCGATTGAAAGGCACCCGCAGTTAATATGCTTTATTATACGGCATTGGCATTTGGTTGTCCTTTTCATTATGTTTATTGATAGTTGTGGGTTGTGATGAATAGAGTTGGATGGAGGAGGACCAAGGAGGACAACATATAAATTGTGGCCCCAGATCCAAACGTGTGGTATATACATATCATACAAATAGTAGGAGATGCTCAAACCCAAAATGTCAATTTCCTTTCTTTCAAGATAAGTAATGTGTTTGTATACATTTGTATGTGCATCCCACAGCTGGCTTGGCTCTGAAGATAAGCAGGGTTGGTCCTGGTCGGTCCCTGGATGGGAGACCAGATGCTGATGGAAGTGGTGTTGGAAGGCCAGTAAGAGGAACTCTTTCCTCTAGTCTAAAAAATAAATTAATCCCAATGCCCCAGGGCAGTGATTGGGGACATTGCTCTGTGCAGGTTGCCGTCTTTCGGGTGGGACATTAAACAGGTGTCCTGACTATCTGTGGTCACTAAAGATCCCAGTGTCCTGGCTAAATTCCCAATCTGGCCCTCACACCATCATGGTCACCTAACCATCCCCAGCTTCCTATTGGCTCATTCATTCTTGCCCTTGAAACTATTCCCCAGGTTGTTGCTGTAAATGAGAATGTGCTCTCAGTCAACTTACCGAGTTATATATGTGTGTCAGTCAGCTTCCTATAATTGAAATGATCACCCGAAATAATGGATGTGTAAACTCTGTCTATCTCTGCTGGTTTATTCAGTATCAAGTCCTGCTGCTGTACTTATCAACATCAATCAACCCGGCTTACATGAAACAATGAAACACTTAAATCCCTTTAATCATTTCAGGAATTTATATTTTCATTCTCCCAAACCTTCGTCTTCAGGTAAAGAGGCTGCTCCTTTCAAAGTAGAAATTATCTTTGTGTTGCTCTTTGTAATTATGAGAAGGGCTGTCTTGACTGGCTACTTCCAACACTGCTGTTTTGGAAGGTGTGTTAGTCCCAACGTTATCATTAGTAATGTCTGACTGTGTGATTAAAGTCGGAGAGAGTAAACAATATTGACTCATTTCACTATTTATTTCTTTTTGAAAAGAACAGAAGAGGAGGAGGGATGTGGATATTGTGTGTGGGTGTACAGTACGAGCCAAAAGTTTGGTCACCTACACATTCAAGGGTTTTTCTTTATTTGTACTATATTCTACATTGTAGAATAATAGTGAAGACATCAAAACTATGAAATAACACATATGGAATCATGTAGTAACCAAAAAAGTGTTAAACAAATGAAAGTATATTTTATATTTGAGATTCTTCAAAGTAGCCACCCTTTGCCTTGATGACAGCTTTGCACACTTTGCAGTCTCTCAACCAGCTTCTCCTGGAATGCTTTTCCAACAGTCTTGAATGAGTTCCCACATATGCTGAGCACTTGTTGGCTGCTTTTCCTTCACTCTGCGGTCCCACTCATCCCAAACCATGAGGTTGGGTGATTGTGGAGGCCAGGTCATATGTTGCAGCACTCCATCACTCTCCTTGGTCAAATAGCCCTTACACAGCCTGGAGGTGTGTTGGGTCGTTTTCCTGTTGAAAAATAAATGATAGTCCCACTAAGTGCAAACCAGATGGGATGGCGTATCGCTGCAGAATGCTGTGGTAGCCATGCTGGTTAAGTGTGTCTTGAATTCTAAATAAATCACAGACAGTGTCACCAGCAAAGCACCCCCACACCATAAAACCTCCTCGCCAGTGCTTCACAGTGGGAACCACACATGCAGAGATCATCCGTTCACCCACTCCTCACAAAGACACAGCGGTCGGAACCAAAAATCTCATATTTGAACTCATCAGACCGAAGGACAGATTTCCACAGGTCTAATGTCCATTGCTCGTGTTTCTTGGCCCAAGCAAGTCTCGTCTTTTCTTATTGGTGTCCTTTAGTAGTGGTTTCTTTGCAGCAATTCGACCATGAATGCCTGATTCACACAGTCTCCTCTGAACAGTTGATGTTGAGATGTGTCTGTTACTTGAACTCTGTGAAGCATTTATTTGGGCTGCAGTCTGAGACTGGTAACTATAATGAGCTTATCCTCTGCAGCAGAGGTAACTCTGGGTCTTCCTTTCCCGTGGCGGTCCTCATGAGAGTTTCATCATAGAGCTTGATGGTTTAATGCGACTGCACTAGAAATGTTCCGAATTGACTGACCTTTCATGTCTTAAAGTAACTTGGTCTGTTACCAAACAGGGCTAACTTCTGTATACCACCCCTACCTTGTCACAACACAACTGATTGGCTCAAGGTGACTACTTAATCTCAAATATAAAACATGTTTTGATTTGTTTAACACTTTTTTGCTTACTACATAATGTTGATGTCTTTATTATTATACTGCAATGTAGAAAATAGTAAACATAAAGAAAAACCCTTGAATGAGTAGGTGTGACCAAACTTTTGACCTGTCTGTGTGCTTGCAAACATATGTAAATGCCTGTGAGATGTGTACTTGTGTGTGAGTGTGTACAAGCGTGAGTTCATACAGCTGTGTATATCTACATCTAACAGGTAGGTGTGTGTGTATATGTGTGTGTGTACTGTATGTGCAAATATCTAGATGGGTTCTATGACCTAGAATTATTCCCTCGCCCAATTATCCCTGCCCACCCTTGTGGAGCACCAAGCAAAACAACTCTAATTAACGGCCGATCTCTACCCCCTCTCTGGCTCCTTTCTACCCCCTCTCTGGCTCCTCTCTACCCCCTCTCTGGCTCCTCTCTGGCTCCTCTCTACCCCCTCTCTGGCTCCTCTCTACCCCCTCTCTGGAGCCTCTCTACCCCCTCTCTGACTCCTCTCTACCCCCCTCTCTGGCTCCTCTACCCCCCTCTCTGGCCCCTCTCTACCCCTCTCTGGCCCCTCTCTACCCCCTCTCTGGCTCCTCTCTACCCCCTCTCTGGCCCCTCTCTACCCCCCTCTCTGGCCCCTCTCTACCCCCCTCTCTGGCCCCTCTCTACCCCCTCTCTGGCCCCTCTCTACCCCCTCTCTGGCTCCTCTCTAGCCCCCTCTCTGGCCCCTCTCTACCCCCTCTCTGGCTCCTCTCTACCCCCCTCTCTGCCCCCTCTCTACCCCCTCTCTGGCTCCTCTCTACCCCCTCTCTGGCCCCTCTCTACCCCCCTCTCTGGCCCCTCTCTACCCCCCTCTCTACCCCCTCTCTGGCCCCTCTCTACCCCCTCTCTGGCCCCTCTCTGGCCCCTCTCTACCCCCTCTCTGGCTCCTCTCTACCCCCCTCTCTACTCCATCTCTACCCCCTCTCTGGCTCCTCTCTACCCCCATCTCTAACCCCTCTCTACCCCCCTCTCTACCCCCTCTCTGGCTCCTCTCTACCCCCCTCTCTGGCTCCTCTCTACCCCCTCTCTACCCCCTCTCTGGCTCCTCTGTACCCCCCTCTCTGGCCCCTCTCTACCCCCTCTCTGGCTCCTCTCTACCCCCCTCTCTGGCCCCTCTCTACCCCCCTCTCTGGCCCCTCTCTACTCCCCTCTCTGGCCCCTCTCTACCCCCCTCTCTACCCCCTCTCTGGCCCCTCTCTACCCCCTCTCTGGCCCCTCTATGGCCCCTCTCTACCCCCTCTCTGGCTCCTCTCTACCCCCCTCTCTACTCCATCTCTACCCCCTCTCTGGCTCCTCTCTACCCCCTCTCTGGCTCCTCTCTACCCCCATCTCTAACCCCTCTCTACCCCCCTCTCTACCCCCCTCTCTACCCCCTCTCTGGCTCCTCTCTACCCCCCTCTCTGGCTCCTCTCTACCCCCCTCTCTACCCCCTCTCTGGCCCCTCTCTACCCCCTCTCTGGCTCCTCTCTACCCCCTCTCTGGCTCTTCTCTACCCCCCTCTCTGGCCCCTATCTACCCCCTCTCTGGCCCCTCTCTACCCCCTCTCTGGCTCCTCTCTACCCCTCTCTACCCCCTCTCTAGCTCCTCTCTACCCTCCTCTCTACCCCCTATCTGGCTCCTCTCTACCCCCTCTCTGGCTCTTCTCTGCCTCTCTGGCTCCTCTCTGCCCCCTCTCTGGCTCCTTTCTACCTCCTCTCTACCCCCTCTCTGGCTCCTCTCTACCCCCCTCTCTACCCCCTCTCTGGCTCCTCTCTACCCCTTCTCTGGCTCTTCTCTGCCTCTCTGGCTCCTCTCTGCCCCCTCTCTGGCTCCTCTCTACCCCCTCTCTACCCCCTCTCTCGCTCCTCTCTACCCCCCTCTCTACCCCCTCTCTGGCTCCTCTCTACCCCTTCTCTGGCTCTTCTCTGCCTCTGGCCTTTCATGTTGTGGTAGAGGTAGGCCGAAAGAGGGGAGAGGCAGCAGTGTTGTGTTAATCACCTGGGCTGCATCCCAATGGGCCCTGGTAAAAAAAAAAAACACTATATAGGGAATAGGGTGCCATTTGGGACACACACTGGGCTATACTCTCTGCTTGTATCCTCAGGGCTATTCCTGGACCTCTCATACCCTCGCCTATTGTGTCCGGTGGTTAGGATGGATGGCTGTCTGTCTGACCCTTTTGTCTGAGTCTGTCATATGAAGTGTGATAAGTCTACTTAATACAATGTTTCACAAACTCAGTCCTGCTTGATCATCAAAGCTTGATAATTAGTTGATTATTGGAATCAGCTGTGTATTGCTGGGACAAAAAAACAAAACGTTTCCCAAACCTTGGGGTCCTGATGACCAGGTTTGGGAAACGCTGATTTAATGTGTGATTGTGCAGCACAATCAATTTCCCTCCGGAGCAAAATTAAGTTGAAAGTGATTGGATCCATACTTTGATTAGGGCGGTGCAGTGATGTAGTGGGGAATGTGTAGCTAGTTGACCCTATGCGTGTGATGGTAAGTCTGCACTACTTTCTCTGCTCTGACGTTGAGGTGACACGCTACTTCCATGCATGTCTATTGTAGGATATGTGGAGGTGTGTATTCACATACTTGGAGTTATGGCTGTGCTAGTGTGCTCTTTGCTAAGACCCACAGCTACAGTATGGTCACTTAATAACATTGAAACTGCATTTAAACATCGACATAATGTCCTAAACCAACCTCAGAGCTTCTGGCTGAAGATGGAAGTGACTAGGCAGTCAATACGCTCTCTGCAGTCATCCTCATTTATTTAGCTCAAAGTTACTTTGCTCATGAGAGATGTTGTTTTTAAAGAGGGCAGGCTGTGCACAGACCTGCTGTCCACATCAGTCAGTGTGACCTCTCAATATCCCCCTCTGTGATTGGCTGGGGCTGGGGAACGGGCCGGGACAAGCAGACAGTGGGCCGGATGAAGTCTGGGCGTCCGAGGGGAACAGCTGGTGAAGCTCGCCAGCCTCCGACTCCAGCATCTGGGCCTCAGAGTGAGCCTGATGGACCCTGGCAGGCCCGGTCCACGTGAGACTACACACATGTAGACTTGTAGAGACACACACACACACACACACACACACACACACACACACACACACACACACACACACACACACACACACACACACACACACACACACACACAAACAAATACACACACACACACAAACACACACACACACACACACACACACAAACAAATACACACACACACACACACACACACACACACACACACACACACACACACAAACAAATACACACACACGCACACACACAAATTCATAGACAGGATCAAGCACACACACAAACACACTGAGTAAGTCAGACAGGGTCAAACAATTAAGCACAATCTCAAGTAAATACACTTCAACTCAGACAGACAGATTGACTCAGCCACATACAGCACAGCCTCCCTGTACACACTATTAACCCACCCTACACACTCCCCTACAGTGCATGGCATGGGGCCTGGTGGGGGGGGGGGGGGGGTATGGCCCTGGTGGTATGGCCCTGGTGGTATGGCCCTGGGGATATGGGATAGATCCTGTAGGCTTCTCCTATTGTGATTAATTATCAGCCTCCCTCCAGCCTGCCTGACTAGACTAGCTAAGCCAGGACCTTAGACCATGCCATAGGCATGTGTGATTCATCTCTCTGTCTCTGTCTCTGTCTCTCGCTCTGTCCCTCTGTCTGAAGCCCTTGTGGCTCTTGAATGGCTCCCTGAACAAAAACAAACACACATACTGTAGGTACACACACACCAAGGAAGTAGAGGTCAAGTTCATTTTGGAGAAATGGCCCCAAATTCTCTTTTTTGGGGTGTATTTGGTGTATTCACATCACATCTTAAAACCTCTTAAAGCTAGGTGGCAGAATTTTCACTTTTGGATAAATAGCGTGCCCAATTTCAACTTCCTGCTACTCATGTCAAGAATATAAGATATGCATATTATTCATAGATTTGGATAGAAAATACTCTGAAGTTTCTAAAACTGTTTGAATCATGTCTGTGACTATAACAGAACTTATGTAGCAGGCAAAACCCCGAGGACTAACTGTTCAGAATTTTTTTCCCCTCTCTGTTCCCTATATTGTCTTTGCCATGGGATATTTCATAGGAACCTATTTTCATGTCTCATACCCACCTACGTTTTCCCACCCTCGTTGTCTGGGATGGGCTGTCTGATGGGCTGTCTGATGGGCTGTCTGGCTGGGAAGCTGACTTTAAGTAGTGCTCTGGGAGGGATGGACATGGACCCTCCCATCTTTCTGTAAGTCCCAGCAGGTGGTCAGATCTCTTGCTCTCTCTCCCTCTATCTCTCTCTCTTCCTCCCTCCTCACTTCTGGCTTCAGCTTTCTGAGAAAATGCTTCCCCCCAGAACATCCTAATCTAGGGCATGAGATGCATTCCATTAGCCAGACCTGCTAGTGTATTTCTTATTGATCTGGGAAGATTTTGAGAATGTATAACTTTGTCATGATGCTAGCCCTTTCAGTGAATTGGCTAGCAGAGATGTGAACAAACCCCCCCTCTCCTGTTAGTTTTCGACATTACAACCACGTCGTAAATTCCTTGCTGAAACTCTTTTCTCCCTGGACCATGCAGTATGCAGAAAGAGAATTTCACAGGAAGACAAAGGGACTCTCCCGCCTATTCTACTTACGTCCCAGAATTGGAGAAGTAAACACTATTCCTAATTCAGAGAATGTGGAATGGAAACGGTCGGTGGAGAAGTCAGCCACGATCATGTCAGTTTTATTTCATGTTTGTGACCTCATGAAAGACAACACAGCCACATTACACTAACTCTGGGTGTACATGGTCCTCAATTATGAGTCTTCTAGATTTAATTTTGGATTGGAGAGTTTACAATCCAACCAGACACCTAGGTATTTGTAGATGTCCACATATTCTAAGTCAGAACCGTCCAGAGTAGTGATGCTAGGAGGGCAGGCGGGCGGGTGCGGGCAGCAATAGGTTGAAGAGCATGCATTTAGTTTTACTAGCATTTAAAAGCAGTTGGAGGCCACGGAAGGAGTTGTATGGCATTGAAGCTCATCTGGAGGTTAGTTAACACAGTGTGCAAAGAAGGGACAGAAGTATACATAATGGCGTCGTCTGCATAGAGGTCGATCAGAGAATCACCAGCAGCAAGAGCGACACAGAGAAAGAGTCGGCCCAAGAATTGAACCCTGTGGCACCCCCATAGAGACTGCCAGAGGTCCGGACAACAGGCCCTCCAACGGACAACAAGCCCTCCGATTTGACACACTGAACTCTGTCTGAGAAGTAGTTGGTGAACCAGGCGAAGCAGTCATTTGAGAAACCAAGGCTATTGAATCTACCGATAAGAATGCGGTGATTGACAGAGTCAAAAGCCTTGGCCAGGTCGATGAATACGGCTGCACAGTATTGTCTTTTATCGAGGGCGGTTATTATATCGTTTAGGACCTTGAGTGTAGCTGAAGTGTAAGCATGACTAGCTCGGAAACCAGATTGCATAGTGGAGAAGGTACGGTGGGATTCAAAATGGTCGGTGATCTGTTTGTTAACTTGGCTTTTGAAGACTTTAGAAAGGCAGGGTAGGATAGATGTGTAGGATAGAGTAGGATAGGGTAGGAAAGATATGTAACAGTTTGGGTCTATAGTGTCACCCCCTTTGAAGAGGGGGATGACCGTGGCAGCTTTCCAATCTTTAGGGATCTCAGACGATACGAAAGAGAGGTTGAACAGGCTAGTAATAAGGGTTACAACAATTGCGGCAGATAATTTTAGAAAGAGAGGGTCCAGATTGTCTAGCCTAGCTGATTTGTCCAGATTTTGCAGCTCTTTCAGAACATCAGCTATCTGGATTTGGGAAGGAGAAATGAGAGAAGCTTGAGAAAGTCGCTGTGGGGGGTGCAGAGCTGTTGACCGGGGTAGGGGTAGCCAGGTGGAAAGCATGGCCAGCCGTAGAAAAATGCTTATTGAAATTCTCGATTTTCGTTGATTTATCAGTGGTGACAGTGTTTCTTAGCCTCAGAGCAGTGGGCAGCTGGGAGGAGGTGCTCTTATTCTCTATGGACTTTACAGTGTCCCAGAACGTTTTGGAGTTTGTGCTACAGGATGCAAATTTCTGTTTGAAAAAGCTAGCCTTTGCTTTCCTAACTGCCTGTGTGTATTGGTTCCTATCTTCCCTGAAAAGTTGCATATCGGGGCGGCTATTCGATGCTAATGCAGAACGACACAGGATGTTTTTGTGCTAGTCAAGGGCAGTCAGGTCTGGAGTGAACTAAGAGCTACATCTGTTCTTAGTTTTAAATTGTTGAATGGGGCATGCTTATTTAAGATGGAGAGCAAAGCGCTTTTAAAGAATAACCAGGCATCCTCTACTGACAGAATGAGGTCAATATCCTTCAGGATACCCGGGCCAGGTCGATTAGAAAGGCCTGCTTGCTGAACTATTTTAGGGAGCGTTTGACAGTGATGAGGGGTGGTCGTTTGACCGCGGACCCATTACAGACGCAGGTAATGAGGCAGTGATTGCTGAGATCCTGGTTGAAGACAGCAGAGGTGTATTTAGAGGGCAGGTTGGTCAGGATGATATCTATGAGGGTTCCCATGTTTACAGATTTAGGGTTGTACCTGGTAGGTTCCATGATAATTTGTGTGAGGTTGAGGGCATCTAACTTAGATTGTAGGACGGCCGGGGTGTTTAGCATATCCCAGTTTAGGTCACCTAACAGTACAAACTCAAAAGATAAATGGGGGGCAATTCATTCACAGGGCACAGCTGGGGGCTGAGGGTGGTCTATAACAAGTGGCAACAGTGAGAGACTTAAAGGGGGAGGTCTAACCCAAGATGGAGATGAGGAAGGTAAGAGAGAGAGGAGGAAGGTAAGAGACGGGGAAGGTGAGAGAGGAGGAAGGTAAGAGACAGGGGGAAGGTAAGAGAGAGAGGAGGAAGGTATGGGGAATGGGGGGAATAAACAGGGGCAATGTAAGAGATGGAGGGAAGTGGAAAGATAAAGGACGATATATCTAGGCTTAAATTGACAGGAGCTGAAAAGGTAAAGAGAAAAGAAACCAGTATAGCATAGAGAGAAGGGAACTTCTGTCCACAGGGATGACTTGGAGAAGTGAAGAGAAAATAATAAAGGAAAGAGAGAGGAGAGAGCGAGAGAAAAAGAAAGAGAGAGACCCTTGAGGCACTGTAGGTGAAGAGAACAGAAGAGTGCAGAGAAGAAAGAGGCTACAGGCACATAATCTTGCCATTTCAGCGCCACCTCACTGTGGACAGCTCCCCAGACCAGAACCCTGCAGCCCTGCAGCAGTGAGACTCACCTACCTAGACAGGGTTTGTGTCTCAAATGGCTCCCTGTTTACTGCACTACTTTTTATCCCTATGGGTCCTGGTCAAAAGTAGTGCACTAAATAGGGAATAGGGTACCATTTGGCATGTAGCCAGGCTTAGCTAAGGTTGACCTGGAAATGCCTATTTACCCCAAACTCCAATTCTTAATTAAAATGATCGCCCCGCTAGAGCGCTCATCTGCCCCTCTCTTCTTTTTCTCCTCTCCTCCGCCGCAGCTCTGCCTTGCCCTCAGCTACTTTGACGAGTCGGTGGACTGTATCGGCCCGCTAGCAGACTAATCTCCTCACACACAGCCTACTTCTGAATGAACTGTCTTCATTATCATGCTCTCCCAGAAACTCTCTCTTCATTTCTTAAAAAAAAAAAACTAGAGTAAAAATGTTTCCTGTTTTCTTCTTGTCTCCGCATCTCTCTCTGTCTTTCCCTCCCCCTTTCTATCACCCTACTTCCTTCCCCCTCTTTCTCTCTCCCTCTTTCTCTCTCCCTCTCTCTCTCTCCCAAGAACTTCCCCATCATTCAGCATCACTGGTAGCCAGAGGCTAAAACACAGATCTTAGTGTTGGAGGTTGGGGTTGATGATAATTGCATCAGTGTTGGAGGTTGGGGTTGTTGTGTGAGGGCCCAGGCCTGTAGGAGCAGGGCGTGTTGTCAAAGGACTCTGATTCTCTGAATTTGGGCCAAGGGAACATGAGAAGATTATCACCCACGAGCACAACATCAAACAATCCTCCATTAACCCCTGTTCACTTTCTAATGCAGCCTCACAGGCACAATAACCTCAGATAATTATGTCTTCGTCGGATGAATGGAAGTGGCTATATTTATTAGCTGTGTGATTTGAGTAGCTTAGCCTACAGGATGTTTTGGTCGTCCTTTGGTATCATCTGGGTTAAGATGATCATTAAGCTAAACGTTAAGTCCTCCAATGCATCATGGGGCATTGAGTCATTTTTTGTGTGTTCTCTTCTAGCCAACTCTATGGATACTTTATGTTCCCAATGTAGTAGGGGCACTTTAGCTAGCCAACTTCATGTTGACTTTATGTTCCCCAATGCAATAAGGGCACTTTAGCTAACCCCCGCCACACACACACACACACACACACACACACACACACACACACACACACACACACACACACACACACACACACACACACACACACCATCTATCTTGCTCACACACACAAGCACACACACATTCACATCCATGTGTAGACAGAGCTTATTTCTCCTGGGCCTCATTCTAAAAAGACACGTCCAGTCCATCTATTCCCCTCTCCCCTTTCCATTCCATGGTCCCCCTTTTCAGTGGATCCTTTTAATGACACGTGGTGGTGGAGCCCGACCTGACTTTTATTGAGAATAATGGGCCCAAAATGAATGAAGAGGTCTGAATGGACCTCTAATATTTCCCAGGTGGCCAGATCACTACCCACAATCCTCCGGGAGCGATAATATAGTGAGAATAACACTTACAGCATCGCCTGTGGTGGATAGCCCATCATTTATAACCTCCAAATAACTCTCTAAAGGACTGAATCATAACACACTCGCACCGTCACATCATAGTCACCATCATAGTCCATCTAGATGTATCTTTACCTTGTTTTGGTGTTTTTGTGTGCTAGGCAGGCAGGCAGGCAGGCAGGCAGGCGGGCAGGCGGGCAGGCAGGCGGGCAGGCGGGCAGGCAGGCAGGCAGGCAGGCAGGCAGGCAGGCAGGCAGGCAGGCAGTGTGTTTACTGGGCATATAGTGGTCCATTCTGTGTTCAGGAAGGTACACCATAACGGAATGTTATGTTTCGGAAACAGAAAAATGTGCGCTGTTATTGGACACGGTCAAGGGGTACCTGCCTGTTTTAATACTTTTCAAAAAGTTTTCTTCCAAATGAACAAGACCCTGGTTCAGCATGTATTCTACTTGGTAAAATATTCATCTGGCTAGAGCAGTCTTCCTCTCATACCAGATTTAGGCGGTTTTACGGGGAGTGGATTTATCTGTTTGTCAGACTCCGCTTGGGGCCGTGCCAGGCCGCACAAAAGCATCCTCTCTCCCAATGGAGCTGGAGCCTGACGCTATCTTAGCCCTGCCTACCGTGTCCTCCCGAGTCCTCTCTTACTGAATGTGTTATACGTTTTGAAACATGGCCTGTCGCTGTCCTGCGAGTGGCTATGTGAAGTGTACACTGCCACAAAGTCTATATCCCTGGGAGAACAAGAAAAGGAAGGTGTCCCTCTAGACTCTGAAAGACTGAGCCTTGCTCTGGACTGGTATTAAAGTCTGTCAGGAACAGGAGGAGTCTGCAGTGCTTTCTTTTTGTGTAATTCATTTTGTATGATGATTAGTAATATTGCATCCAAATATATACGGTACAAACATCTTACATTCCCAGAAATAGCTATTTTTCCCTTTCTCTTCCTTCTTCCTCTCTCCCCCTCTTCATCCTTTCTCTTCCTTCTTCCTCTCTCCCCCTCTTCCAGAAAACAAAAGAAAAGCACAAAATCCTTTCCCTCTTCATCCTTTCCCTCTTCATCCAGTACCTTGACCATTGAAGACAATGCATTATTGAAATCATCCAGTGCATTGGCTTTTCTAGTAGTTTTGTTTACTGTTAGTTTAGCTGAAAGGCTGAGTAGTGATTGTTGTGTCTCTAGGGAGACACAGTGACGGTTGATCGTGTTGATAGTGTTTGATATGAGGAGCTGGCCCTTAGGCTTGGCTGATGCTCTCTAGTTCTCATACTGAGATAAAGGTACTGGTTTCAATATGACTCTACCACTAACACATACACACATTAAGTCACACCAACACAGACATGCACACATTAAGTCACACACACACACACACACGAACACACACACACACACACACACACACACACAGACAGAAAGACAGACAGACAGACAGACAGACAGACAGACAGACAGACAGACAGACAGACACAGACATACACACACAGACATACACACACACACATTAAGTCACGCACACATACACACACACATACACACACACACAGACATACACACACACATTAAGTCATACACACACGGACACACGCACACACACACACACACACACACACACACACACACACACACACATACACACATTAAGTCACGCACACACACACACACACATGCACACACATTAAGTCACACACACACACAGAGACACATTCACACACAGATACACACACATTAAGTCACACGCACGCTCACGCACATACACCCACACACACAGACACAGACATGCACACATTAAGTCACACACATACACAGACATACACACATTAAGTCACACACATACACAGACACTTACTGACACTGGCACACACACGAGCCACAGTGTGGGCCAGGAGACATATTCGGTTCCTTAAAATAATTATTGTCATCACCTCCCTGCATAGCTGTTGAACAACAGTGTGTGTGGACATAGTCGTTCCTGTTCACACACCGTCAGCAGTTTAAGAATGAATATTCCTAACATGAACATTTTAAGATTTACTGATCCTTTGTGCTGAATCTATACAGGTACAATACAATAGAGAGGGATTGTGTGCGTGTACACAGTACCTGTGGATGTGGACATTTTACCTACAGTACATGAACTACACACATACACCCTATAAGACATAACCAACCACGTGCCGATGCCTCACTAATGCACAGCTGAAAATCAAACATATGAATCCCCTTTCGGGTACTGATTTATCCAGCCACGCATGCTCTCCTTGGACAGAGCAGTGGCCCTCTTCATCTCCCTATGTCACTGAATAATCTTCATGGCGTTACGATCTGCACCACAGCCCGTCACTAACAATCCATCTGGTAACAGACCTTGTCGGGAGGAGTGTGCTGAGGTAATAAGGACCTAGTATTTGTCTAGTGCGGTCTGTGTGGTCTGTGCGGTCTGTGCAGTCTGTGCGGTCTGTGGAGGAATCAGTGTTGTCATGTCATCATCCCATGATGAGCCACTGGGATCAGATTAGAGTCAAACAGGCTGGTGTGTCACCCTATATCACACTATATCACACTACAACACACAATATCACATTATATTACACTATATCACACTATATCACTATAACACACTATGTCACACTATATCACACTATAACACTATAACACACTATATCACACTATAACACACTATATCACACTATAACATACTATATCACATTATATCACACTATAACACTATAACCCACTATATCACACTATAACACACGACAATAAAATAATATCACACTATAACACACTATAACACTATCACACTATATCACACTATAACACTATAACACACTATAACACTATAACACTATAACACACTATAACACTATATCACACTATAACACTATATCACACTATAACACAGTATGACACTATATCACACTATAACACTATAACACTAGAACACTATATCACACTATAACACTATAACACTATAACACACTATAACACTATATCACACTATAACACTATATCACCCTATAACACAGTATGACACTATATCACACTATAACACTATAACACTAGAACACTATATCACACTATAACACTATATCACACTATAACACTATATCACTCTATAACACACTATAACACTATATCACACTATATCACTATAACACTATAACCCACTATATCACACTATAACACACGACAATAAAATAATATCACACTATAACACTATCACACTATATCACACTATAACACTATAACACACTAGAACACTAGAACACTAGAACACACTATAACAGTATAACACTATAACACACTATAACACTATAACACACTATAACACTATAACACACTATAACACACTATAACACTATAACACACTATAACACACACTATAACAATATATCACACTATAACACTATAACACACTATAACACACTATAACACACTAGAACACTAGAACACTATAGCACACTATAACACTAGAACACACTATAACACACTATAACACTATATCACACTATAACACTATAACACACTATAACACACTATAACACACTATAACACTAGAACACTATAGCACACTATAACACTAGAACACACTATAACACACTATAACACTATATCACACTATAACACTAGAACACACTATAACACACTATAACACACTATATCACACTATAACACTATATCACACTATAACACACTATAACACTATATCACACTATAACACTAGAACACACTATAACACTATAACACTATAACACACTATATCACACTATAACACACTGTAACACTAGAACACTAGAACACACTAGAACACACTAGAACACTATAGCACACTATAACACACTATAACACACTATAACACTATAACACACTAGAACACTAGAACACACTAGAACACTATAGCACACTATAACACACTATAACACACTAGAACACTAGAACACACTAGAACACTAGAACACACTAGAACACTATAGCACACTATAACACACTATAACACTATATCACACTATAACATACTATAACACACTATATCACACTATAACACACTATAACACTATAGCACACTAGAACACTAGAACACACTAGAACATTATATCACACTATATCACACTATAACACTATACCACACTATAACATACTATATCACACTATAACACACTATAACATACTATAACACACTATAACACTATATCACACTATAACATACTATATCACACTATAGCAAACTATATCACACTATAACACACTATAACACTAGAACACACTAGAACACTAGAACACACTAGAACACTAGAACACACTAGAACATTATATCACACTATATCACACTATAACACTATATCACACTATAACACACTATAACACTAGAACACTAGAACACACTAGAACACTATATCACACTGTAACACTATATCACACTGTAACACACTATAACACTGTATCACACTATATCACACTGTAACACTATATCACACTGTAACACTATATCACACTATAACACTAGAACACTATATAACACTATATCACACTGTAACACACTATAACACTCTATCACACTATATCACACTGTAACACACTATAACACTATATCACACTATATCACACTACAACATACTATATCACACTATAACACACTATATCACACAATATCACACTATAACACACTATATCACACAATATCACACTATATCACACTATAACATACTATATCACACTATATCACACAATATCACACTATAACACAATATAACATACTACATCACACTATAACACACTATATCACACAATATCACACTATATCACACTATAACATACTATATCACACTATATCACACAATATCACACTATAACACTATATCACACTATACATTAAGGGATAGGGTTTTCCATGGACTGCTACATTAAGGGATAGGGTTTTCCATGGACTGCTGCATTAAGCTAGCCTGATCCAAGGGAGTATGTGAGCTGGAATAGAGTGGAGCCGACAGTTCCGATATAGCACCAATCATCACCCTGTCTCCACCCACCACCTCTACCTCCACCTCCGTCCAGCCAGGTGGCCCTAACACCTGTTACCCACCTCCTGGTGCCTCACAAACACACACACACACACACACACACACACACACACACACACACACACACACACACACACACACACACACACACACACACACACACACACACTCAATGATGGATCTGGACAGACGTGGACTCACAGCAGGGAACATGGCCACACACATGGCTGGTTTGACTCTGGGTCACAGGTGCGTGTACATGCTACAGCACAGCCATAACACCATCTGAACTTCTAGGGAACTGTCCTTGTAGCCAGAATGATGAGGAAGATGGAAGAGGAGGGGAGGGAGGGCAAGGGAAAGAAAGAGAGATAGAAACCAGAAACAGAAAGCAAGAAGAAGAGAAGCAAAGAGAAACATAGAGAATAGAGAAATACCACTGGGCTCCCTAGTGGCACAGCGGTCTAAAGCACTGCATCTCGGTGCTAGAGGCGTCACTATAGACCTTGGTTTGATTCCAGGCTGTATCACAACCGGCCGTGATTGGGAGTCCCACAATTGACCCAGCGTCGTTAGGGATTGGCCATCATTGTAAAATACGAATTTGTTCTTTAACTGACTTTCCTAGTTAAATAAAGGTTAAATAAAATAAATGTAGACACTGACTGCACTACATCCTCCCCCGCACTTTTCCAAAATAATTCCCTCTTTGTTCTCAAATAAGTCAAATAAAAAATATATAACTTTTGATCTCCACACCTTATTAGATTTTCAACATTGCAAAACCTATTTTATTTTTGTAAACTTAAGTTTAAAAAAAAAAACGTTTTGGAAAATAAAGACAAATGGAATGGACAAAATTATTGGCACCCAAGAGCTAGTACTTGGTTGCAATGCCTTTGGCCAAGATGACTGCTAAGAAATGTTTCTTGTAGCCATCAATGAGCTTGCTGCACCTCTACTGGCAGTTTGGCCCAGTAGAAACTGCTCTAATTCTTCAATGTTTGAGAGGTACCCATCACCAACTGCTGTTTTCAGCTCTCGCCGTAGGTAATGGCTGTGATTCACATCTTGCCTCTTCGCTGGCCACTCCAGAACATTCCAGCCTTCCTTCTTGAACCATTCCAGTCTGCTTTTGATGCGTGTTTGGGGTCGTTGTCCTTCTGGAAGACCCACATCCTTCAATAGAGAGTTTTTAGACACTCAGTTGAACATTGGACTCCAAAACACCTTGATAATCTGCTGATTTCATGATGTCTTGCACCAATTCAAGGCCACCAGTACCAGAGAGAGCTAAACAACCCACAGCATTATTGAACCTCCCAATGTTTGGTTGTTGGGAGGGTGTTATTTTCTTAGAATGCTTTTTGAATGCTTTTTCTTTGGTAAACAGAGGAAGTAGTTGAAGGAGACACAAGAAAGCCTGATTGAACTTCTCAAAAATCCACCTCAACAAGCCTTGGGGAAACGTTCTGTGAACCAATGAAACACAATTAGAGCTTTTTGACAGTACAGATCAGTAGCGGTGTTTACTGACGACCAAATTAAGCAATCAAACTTACGTTTACAAAAATACAATTAGTCCTGCAATGTAGAAAATCCAATAACATTTACATTTTTATCTAAGTTTCCACTTATTTTAGAAGAAATAGGGCATTATTTAGGAAAAGTGTCATATTAAAGTAGCAGTAAGGAAAACGTTTACTTGGCTTGCTAATTGCAGCAGCTTTGGGTCCAGTGGCGGCTCTACGGGGATCTGCACTCCTCCTTAATCTCCCCTAATTACCGAGCAGGAATAATGCAAGGATGGAAACCTCACCTATCCAGTAACGATGGTCTGTCTCTCCTCTTCTCCTCTCCCCTCCTCTTCCCTTACCCTAAACCGTGAATAATACATCCATCAGCTCCTGACCTCGTTCAGTTGCATTGTGGGTACCTACTTTTGTCTGTCAAAGAAACTCTAAATGTATCTGTCGTTTTTTGAGGGGAGAGTGAAATAAGAGCACCGTGCTATACTTGTGTTTTTCGGCTCGAGATAAAATGTTGACATTGAGAGTGATGCCAAAATAGTGTTGCCATTCAACACAAAACAACGCCTCGGAATGAATTGCATCGTATTTTATTGTCTTTGCCAATGAGCATATCTTATTTGGAGAGCATGCTAATACATACCAGTCATGCTAATATATACTAGTCATGCTAATATATACTAGTCATGCTAATACATACTAGTCATGCTAATATATACTAGTCATGCTAATATATACTAGTCATGCTAATATATACTAGTCATGCTAATATATACTAGTCATGCTAATACATACTAGTCATGCTAATATATACTAGTCATGCTAATATATACTAGTCATGCTAATATATACTAGTCATGCTAATACATACTAGTTATGCTAATATATACTAGTCATGCTAATATATACTAGTCATGCTAATATGTACTAGTCATGCTAATATATACTAGTCATGCTAATATATACTAGTCATGCTAATATATACTAGTCATGCTAATATATACTAGTCATGCTAATATGTACTAGTCATGCTAATATATACTAGTCATGCTAATACATACTAGTCATGCTAATATATACTAGTCATGCTAATATATACTAGTCATGCTAATATATACTAGTCATGTTAATATATACTAGTCATGCTAATATATACTAGTCATGCTAATACATACTAGTCATGCTAATATATACTAGTCATGCTAATATATACTAGTCATGCTAATATATACTAGTCATGCTAATACATACTAGTTATGCTAATATATACTAGTCATGCTAATATATACTAGTCATGCTAATATGTACTAGTCATGCTAATATATACTAGTCATGCTAATATATACTAGTCATGCTAATATATACTAGTCATGCTAATATATACTAGTCATGCTAATATATACTAGTCATGCTAATATGTACTAGTCATGCTAATATATACTAGTCATGCTAATACATACTAGTCATTGGATTTTTGGATTTTCTTGCTCGATTGTCTTTCTATTTTTTACTCTCAAAATGCCCACGACATGTACCTTTAGTTGATGATTGTAGCTGTAGCTGTCCATTGTCACATTTTCACAGTATTGTAGTTAATAATGGGTTGTTGTAGATGTTTGGAGAATTGCTAATAATACACAGGGAAATTGTTTACAAACCCACAAGCAGACACGAAAGCAATGAAAAGCAGAACACACACACACACACACACACACACACACACACACACACACACACACACACACACACTTTCTTTCTCTACACTCAGGTTGAGTGTAGAATGGACTACTCTGTTACATTTAACATTCACCACCCTCTTTAGGTCCTCTCTCTCTCTCTCTCTCTCTCTCTCTCTCTCTCTCTCTCTCTCTCTCTCTCTCTCTCTCTCTCTCTCTCAATTCAAGGGCTTTATTGGCATGGGAAACGTGTTAACATTGTCAAAGCAAGTGAGGTAGATAATATACAGAAGTGAAATAAACAATCGAAATGAACAGTAAACATTACACATACCGAAGTTTCAAAACAATAGAGACATTACAAATGTCATATTATATATATATATATATACAGTGTTGTAACAATGTACAAATGGTTAAAGTACACAAGGGAAAATAAATAAGCATAAATATGGGTTGTATTTACAATGGTGTTTGTTCTTCACTGGTTGCCCTTTTCTTGTGGCAACAGGTCACAAATATTGCGGCTGTGTTGGCACACTGTGGAATTTCACCCAGTAGATATGGGAGTTTATCCAAATTGGGTTTGTTTTCGAATTCTTTGTTGATCTGTGTAATCTGAGGGAAATATGTGTCTCTAATATGGTCATACATTGGGCAGGAGGTTAGGAAGTGCAGCTCAGTTTCCACCTCATTTTGTGGGCAGTGTGCACATAGCCTGTCTTCTCTTGAGATCTATGTCTGCCTACGGTGGCTTTTCTCAATAGCAAGGCTTGGCTCACCGAGTCTGTATATAGTCAAATCTTTCCTTAAGTTTGGGTTAGTCACAGTGGTCAGGTATTCTGCCACTGTGTACTCTCTGTTTAGGGCCAAATAGCATTCTAGTTTGCTCTGTTTTTTTGTTAATTCTTTCCAATGTGTCAAGTAATTATCTTTTTGTTTTCTCATGATTTGGTTGGGTCTAATTGTGCTGCTGTCCTGGGGCTCTGTGGGGTGTGTTTGTGAACAGAGCCCCAGGACCAGCTTGCTTAGGGGACTCTTCTCCAGGTTCATCTCTCTGTAGGTGATGGCTTTGTTATGGAAGGTTTGGGAATTGCTTCCTTTTAGGTGGTTGTAAAATTTAACGGCTCTTTTCTGGATTTTGATAATTAGTGGGTATCGGCCTAATTCTGCTCTGAATGCATTATTTGGTGTTCTACGTTGTACACTGGGGATATTTTTGCAGAATTCTGCATGCAGAGTCTCAATTTGGTGTTTGTCCCATTTACTAAAATCTTGGTTGGTGAGTGGACCCCAGACCTCACAACCATAAAGGGCAATGGGCTCTATGATGGATTCAAGTATTTTTAGCCAGTTCCTAATTGGAATGTTGAATTTTATGTTCCTTTTGATGGCATATAATGCCCTTCTCTCTCTCTGCCTCTCTCTCTCTCTCTCTCTCTCTCTTTCTCTCTTTCTCCCTCTCTCTCTCTCTTTCACACACACACACACACACACACACACACATACACACACACACACACACACACACACACACACACACACACACACACACACACACACACACACACACTCTCTCTCTCTCTTTCCCCTCTCTCTATCTCTCTCACTCACTCTCTCTCTCACACTCTTTTTCTCACACACACACACACACACACTCTCTCTCTCACACACTCTCTCTTTCTCCTCTCTCTATCTCTCTCACTCACTCTCTCTTTCTCACACACACAGACACTCTCTCTCACTCTCTTTCCCCTCTCTCTATCTCTCTCACTCACTCTCTCACTATTTTTCTCACACACACTCTCTCTCACACACTCTCTCTTTCCCCTCTATCTCTCTCACTCACTCTCACTCTCTCACACTCTTTTTCTCACACACACACACACTCTCTCTCACACACTCTCACTTTCCCCTCTCTATATCTCTCTCACTCACTCTCTCTCACACACACACTCTCTCTCGCTCTCTCTCCCTCTAGACTGCAGGCTCTCTGAGGAGGATACTATGTGATCCCATCTGCCTTACTGAGTTCCATATAGAAGCAGTCATTAGGTCCTAATTAACAGACAGCTTCAATGTTAAGGCCGGATCTCTCTTCTCTCTCTCTTCCTCTTCCTCTCCTCCCAGAGAGCACAATAAACACCATGTACAGGTCACATATAGGAGAGGGAGAGAGAGAGGGATTGACAGGAATATATAGGTGAGAGGTGGTCAGGAAATGTGTAACTGCGAGGACGAGGGAGAGAAAGAGGGAGTGAAAAGGGAAAGGGGAGGAGATGGAAGTACTGAAGAGGACAGGGTGTGAGGAATGGATCGATGGGTAAGTGGAGGAGGGGACGATAGGAGATGGAAGTACTGAAGAGGACACGACAGGGTGTGAGGAATGGATAGATGGGTAAGTGGAGGAGGGGACGATAGGAGATGGAAGTACTGAAGAGGACACGACAGGGTGTGAGGAATGGATAGATGGGTAAGTGGAGGAGGGGACGATAGGAGATGGAAGTACTGAAGAGGACAGGGTATGAGGAATGGATAGATGGGTAAGTGGAAGAGGGGACGATAGGAGATGGAAGTACTGAAGAGGACAGGGTGTGAGGAATGGATAGATGGGTAAGTGGAGGAGGGGACAATAGGAGATGGAAGTACTGAAGAGGACACGACAGGGTGTGAGGAATGGATAGATGGGTAAGTGGAGGAGGGGACGATAGGAGATGGAAGTACTGAAGAGGACACGACAGGGTGTGAGGAATGGATAGATGGGTAAGTGGAGGAGGGGACGATAGGAGATGGAAGTACTGAAGAGGACACGACAGGGTGTGAGGAATGGATAGATGGGTAAGTGGAGGAGGGGACGATAGGAGATGGAAGTATTGAAGAGGACACGACAGGGTGTGAGGAATGGATAGATGGGTAAGTGGAGGAGGGGACAATAGGAGATGGAAGTATTGCTCCTTCAGTCCATTTCCAGAATGTATGGAGCTGGGTTCGGGTTAGACAACGCCTTTGAGAGGAGAAGGGTGAGAAAATAGACTCTGAATGACTGTATCCTCACCTTGGCTGTCCAGACAGACACAAACATACATAAGTAGACCATGAAGCAGGACAGTCGTCAGCTCACTGCTCCAGAAGCCTGGCCCCTGTAAATAGGTCTAATAGAACCACTGTTATTAGAGGACAATGTTCCTGAATAAACATATTTGTGCCGTTAACTCTCTGGGATAGCGTCCCACCTGGCCAAAAGCCAGGGAAAATGCAGAGCGCCAAATTCAAATAAATTACTATAAAATTCAAACTTTCCTTAAATCACACATGCAAGATAGCAAATTAAGGCTACACTTGTTGTGAATCCAGCCAACGTGTCAGGTTTCAAAAAGGCTTTTCGGCGAAAGCAAACGATGCTATTATCTGAGGATAGCACCTCCGTAAACAAAGAGGGAGAAGCATATTTCAACCCTGCAGGCGCGACACAAAACGCAGAAATAAAATATAAATCATGCCTTACACCTTTGACGACCTTCTTTTGTTGACACTCCAATATGTCCCATAAACGTCCTTTTGTTCGATTAATTCCGTCGATATATATCCAAAATGTCCAGAAAAACACCGGTTCCAACTTGCGCAACGTGACTACAAAATATCTCAAAAGTTACCTGTAAACTTTGCCAAAACATTTCAAACTACTTTTGTAATACAACGTTAGGTATTTAACGTAAATAATTGATAAAATTGAAGACGGGATGATCTGTGTTCAAAACAGGAGGAAAACAAACTGGATTGGATTCCCAATGAAAACCCATTGAAAAGAGAGTGACCTCAACAACAAAAACATCTGAATGGTTTGTCCTCGGGGTTTCACCTGCTAAATAAGTTCTGTTATACTCACAGACATTATTCAAACAGTTCTAGAAACTTCAGTGTTTTCTATCCACATCTACTAATAATATCTAATAATCTTATCTTCTGGGGATGAGTAGCAGGCAGTTGAATTTGGCCATGCATTTCATCCGGGCGTGAAAATACTGCCCCCTGTCACCAAGAAGTTAAGTGGACATGAATAATGCACAGTTCAAAAGCTGAATTTATGGCGAGTCAAACTGAATAGAACGGGCTGGCAAGATTAAGAGCTTTGGTTGACGTACCGATTGGTTTCATACAACCCCTCCCCAACACTGCAACAGGCTTCCTCGTTGGTTTTGGGTCGAGTTCTGGCATTAAATCGAGCTCTCACAGAAGTCTTCCGCTGTTGGTGTGGTAGCGAAGCAACCTTTATTTGCATGCAATTAACATATACCAGATGCGAGAAGGAATTATACAATGAGCAAAGTGATAACGCTGTTTGTATGTGGTTGCTTTGAAAGTGAACCGTGTGTGCAGGTGATTCATTCCAACGATTCTGTTGAAAAAAAGTTTCCTGAATGGAAGCAAACAGAAAAAAAACGTAGATAAACATACCTGAGTTTGTCTAACAGAAATTCTCATTTGTAACTGTTTGGACTAATGATTCCACCATAGATCAGCTAGATGCAGGTAAAGCCTGCCTTTCTGGAGAGTTTCTCCTAGCCACCGTGCTTCTTCATGTGCATTGCCATTTGGAGTTTTAATCTGGGTTTCTGTACAAGAACTTTGTGACATCTGCTGATATAAAAAAGGCTTTGTAAATCCATTTGATTGAAGAGTGTGCAAGACTATTGAATGTGTCACTGTTTGTCACCTTGATTACTCACATTTTTCTCTCAACCTGTGCGTCTACGTTGTAAACTTTCATTCGTAGGTGAGGTTGTAGCAACCTCATGAGGGTGCGGTAAACCGTGGGGTGTTGGGTTGAGCGTGCAGAGATGGACACAGACAAGGAGGTTCAAGTCAGAAAACACGACTTCACTAGGCAACAAAATAATGGGTTTAGGGAAAATTCTAGTATCATGTAGTAGCCTAAACCTATCGATGTTACATTGAACTGGGTGAATGGCATATGAATGACAGTCATCCAATATGCTCTAATAGAAATAAGTCCATGCTCATCAAAATAAATGATTGTTCTCCCTAATCTTAAACTGCACCGACCGCCACTGTATAAGAGGGTCTGGATTCAGGCTCAGTCAAGCACATTCCTCTATTTCATCCTCCATGTTCCCTCACTTCTAATTCCTTCTCGCCATCTCCCTCTGTCTCCCTGTTATCCAGCTATTTCCTCTCTCTCTCATACCCCCCCCCCCCCAACCCCCCCTCCACTCCCCCCTCCTTCCCTCCCTCCCTCCTGTTGAAGACTATCATTTAGATGGAGTGATGATTTGTGAGTCTTTGGAAGCGGCCTGATAAGATGTCTGGTTTCTTTTCAAAGGGAGCAGGCCTAATCTGTAAAACAAACACACCAAACCACATTTTTCAGAGCTCTCTCATAAACACACTCCCACACAAAGTAATGGGAAATGGCCAGGAACAGATGATGTGATTGGCGTTTGATATTTGTCTCCCGTTTGGGTGTTTGAGTGGGTACAGTAGTGGGGATTTTTGTTTGTAGTCTTTTATAGAGGGATGAGTAATGATTGAATGTACTGGAGAGGTGTTGTGGTGTTGTGGATTCTATATGAATGCTGTTGAGGGATTGCATTGCGCAGTCATACACACGCACGCACATGCACATACACAGTACTCCCACACAAGCGCACACGTGCACACACACACAAACAAATAAATTGCTGCTGCTGTTGTGAGGACGAGGATGAGGACTCATGTTCATGTAGGCAGTGAGTGTGCTGTGTTCAGGGTGGTCTGTACTGGTAGATTTATGAGCAGGTGCTGTTGGCTATTTACAGGTGTGTTGGTTATTTACAGGTGTGTTGGCTATTTACAGGTGTGTTGGCTATTTACTGGTGCTGTTGGTAGTTTAAAGGTGCTGTTGGTTATTTACAGGTGTGTTGGTTATTTACAGGTGTGTTGGTTATTTACTGGTGTGTTGGTTATCTACTGGTGTGTTGGTTATTTACAGGTGTGTTGGTTATTTACAGGTGTGTTGGTTATTTACAGGTGTGTTGGTTATTTACATGTGTGTTGGTTATCTACATGTGTGTTGGTTATCTACATGTGTGTCGGTTATCTACATGTGTGTTGGTTATTTACAGGTGTGTTGGTTATTTACTGGTGTGTTGGTTATTTACAGGTGTGTTGGCTATTTACATGTGTGTTGGTTATTTACAGGTGTGTTGGTTATTTACAGGTGTGTTGGTTATCTACATGTGTGTTGGTTATTTACAGGTGTGTTGGCTATTTACATGTGTGTTGGTTATTTACAGGTGTGTTGGTTATTTACAGGTGTGTTGGTTATTTACTGGTGTGTTGGTTATCTACATGTGTGTTGGTTATCTACATGTGTGTTGGTTATCTACATGTGTGTTGGTTATTTACAGGTGTGTTGGCTATTTACTGGTGTGTTGGTTATTTACAGGTGTGTTGGCTATTTACAGGTGTGTTGGTTATCTACAAGTGTGTTGGCTATTTACAGGTGTGTTGGCTATTTACTGGTGCTGTTGGTAGTTTAAAGGTGTGTTGGTTATTTACAGGTGTGTTGGCTATTTACAGGTGTGTTGGTTATTTACAGGTGTGTTGGCTATTTACAGGTGTGTTGGTTATTTACAGGTGTGTTGGCTATTTACAGGTGTGTTGGTTATTTACAGGTGTGTTGGCTATTTACACGTGTGTTGGCTATTTACAGGTGTGTTGGCTATTTACAGGTGTGTTGGTTATTTACTGGTGTGTTGGTTATTTACAGGTGTGTTGGCTATTTACATGTGTGTTGGTTATTTACAGGTGTGTTGGTTATTTACTGGTGCTGTTGGTAGTTTAAAGGTGTGTTGGTTATTTACAGGTGTGTTGGCTATTCATGTTCATGTAGGCAGTGAGTGTGCTGTGTTCAGGGTGGTCTGTACTGGTAGATTTATGAGCAGGTGCTGTTGGCTATTTACAGGTGTGTTGGTTATTTACAGGTGTGTTGGCTATTTACAGGTGTGTTGGCTATTTACTGGTGATGTTGGTAGTTTAAAGGTGCTGTTGGTTATTTACAGGTGTGTTGGTTATTTACAGGTGTGTTGGTTATTTACTGGTGTGTTGGTTATCTACTGGTGTGTTGGTTATTTACAGGTGTGTATGTTATTTACAGGTGTGTTGGTTATTTACAGGTGTGTTGGTTATTTACATGTGTGTTGGTTATCTACATGTGTGTTGGTTATCTACATGTGTGTTGGTTATCTACATGTGTGTTGGTTATTTACAGGTGTGTTGGTTATTTACTGGTGTGTTGGTTATTTACAGGTGTGTTGGCTATTTACATGTGTGTTGGTTATTTACAGGTGTGTTGGTTATTTACAGGTGTGTTGGTTATCTACATGTGTGTTGGTTATTTACAGGTGTGTTGGCTATTTACATGTGTGTTGGTTATTTACAGGTGTGTTGGTTATTTACAGGTGTGTTGGTTATTTACTGGTGTGTTGGTTATCTACATGTGTGTTGGTTATCTACATGTGTGTTGGTTATCTACATGTGTGTTGGTTATTTACAGGTGTGTTGGCTATTTACTGGTGTGTTGGTTATTTACAGGTGTGTTGGCTATTTACAGGTGTGTTGGTTATCTACAGGTGTGTTGGCTATTTACAGGTGTGTTGGCTATTTACTGGTGCTGTTGGTAGTTTAAAGGTGTGTTGGTTATTTACAGGTGTGTTGGCTATTTACAGGTGTGTTGGTTATTTACAGGTGTGTTGGCTATTTACAGGTGTGTTGGTTATTTACAGGTGTGTTGGCTATTTACAGGTGTGTTGGTTATTTACAGGTGTGTTGGCTATTTACACGTGTGTTGGCTATTTACAGGTGTGTTGGCTATTTACAGGTGTGTTGGTTATTTACTGGTGTGTTGGTTATTTACAGGTGTGTTGGCTATTTACATGTGTGTTGGTTATTTACAGGTGTGTTGGTTATTTACAGGTGTGTTGGTTATCTACATGTGTGTTGGTTATTTACAGGTGTGTTGGCTATTTACATGTGTGTTGGTTATTTACAGGTGTGTTGGTTATTTACTGGTGTGTTGGTTATTTACAGGTGTGTTGGTTATTTACAGGTGTGTTGGTTATTTACTGGTGTGTTGGTTATCTAGATGTGTGTTGGTTATCTACATGTGTGTTGGTTATCTACATGTGTGTTGGTTATTTACAGGTGTGTTGGCTATTTACTGGTGTGTTGGTTATTTACAGGTGTGTTGGCTATTTACAGGTGTGTTGGTTATCTACAGGTGTGTTGGCTATTTACAGGTGTGTTGGCTATTTACTGGTGCTGTTGGTAGTTTAAAGGTGTGTTGGTTATTTACAGGTGTGTTGGCTATTTACAGGTGTGTTGGTTATTTACAGGTGTGTTGGCTATTTACAGGTGTGTTGGTTATTTACAGGTGTGTTGGCTATTTACAGGTGTGTTGGTTATTTACAGGTGTGTTGGCTATTTACAGGTGTGTTGGTTATTTACAGGTGTGTTGGCTATTTACAGGTGTGTTGGCTATTTACAGGTGTGTTGGTTATTTACAGGTGTGTTGGCTATTTACAGGTGTGTTGGTTATTTACAGGTGTGTTGGCTATTTACAGGTGTGTTGGCTATTTACAGGTGTGTTGGCTATTTACAGGTGTGTTGGTTATTTACAGGTGTGTTGGTTATTTACATGTGGGTTGGTTATTTACAGGTGTGTTGGTTATTTACAGGTGTGTTGGCTATTTACAGGTGTGTTGGTAGTTTAAAGGTGTGTTGGTTATTTACAGGTGTGTTGGCTATTTACAGGTGTGTTGGTTATTTACAGGTGTGTTGGCTATTTACAGGTGTGTTGGCTATTTACAGGTGTGTTGGCTATTTACAGGTGTGTTGGTTATTTACAGGTTTGTTGGCTATTTACATGTGTGTTGGTTATTTACAGGTGTGTTGGTTATTTACTGGTGTGTTGGTTATTTACAGGTGTGTTGGTTATTTACAGGTGTGTTGGTTATTTACTGGTGTGTTGGTTATCTACATGTGTGTTGGTTATCTACATGAGTGTTGGTTATCTACATGTGTGTTGGTTATTTACAGGTGTGTTGGCTATTTACTGGTGTGTTGGTTATTTACCGGTGTGTTGGCTATTTACAGGTGTGTTGGTTATCTACAGGTGTGTTGGCTATTTACAGGTGTGTTGGCTATTTACTGGTGCTGTTGGTAGTTTAAAGATGTGTTGGTTATTTACAGGTGTGTTGGCTATTTACAGGTGTGTTGGTTATTTACAGGTGTGTTGGCTATTTACAGGTGTGTTGGTTATTTACAGGTGTGTTGGCTATTTACAGATGTGTTGGTTATTTACAGGTGTGTTGGCTATTTACAGGTGTGTTGGTTATTTACAGGTGTGTTGGCTATTTACAGGTGTGTTGGCTATTTACAGGTGTGTTGGCTATTTACAGGTGTGTTGGTTATTTACAGGTGTGTTGGCTATTTACAGGTGTGTTGGTTATTTACAGGTGTGTTGGCTAATTACAGGTGTGTTGGCTATTTACAGGTGTGTTGGCTATTTACAGGTGTGTTGGCTATTTACAGGTGTGTTGGCTATTTACAGGTGTGTTGGTTATTTACAGGTGTGTTGGCTATTTACAGGTGTGTTGGTTATTTACAGGTGTGTTGGTTATTTACAGGTGTGTTGGCTATTTACAGGTGTGTTGGTTATTTACATGTGTGTTGGTTATTTACAGGTGTGTTGGTTATTTACAGGTGTGTTGGCTATTTACATGTGTGTTGGTAGTTTAAAGGTGTGTTGGTTATTTACAGGTGTGTTGGCTATTTACAGGTGTGTTGGTTATTTACAGGTGTGTTGGCTATTTACAGGTGTGTTGGTTATTTACAGGTGTGTTGGCTATTTACAGGTGTGTTGGTTATTTACAGGTGTGTTGGCTATTTACAGGTGTGTTGGCTATTTACAGGTGTGTTGGCTATTTACAGGTGTGTTGGTTATTTACAGGTGTGTTGGCTATTTACAGGTGTGTTGGTTATTTACAGGTGTGTTGGCTATTTACAGGTGTGTTGGCTATTTACAGGTGTGTTGGCTATTTACAGGTGTGTTGGCTATTTACAGGTGTGTTTGCTATTTACAGGTGTGTTGGTTATTTACAGGTTTGTTGGCTATTTACATGTGTGTTTGTTATTTACAGGTGTGTTGGTTTTTTACAGGTGTGTTGGTTTTTTACAGGTGTGTTGGCTATTTACAGGTGTGTTGGTTATTTACAGGTGTGTTGGCTATTTACAGGTGTGTTGGTTATTTACAGGTGTGTTGGCTATTTACAGGTGTGTTGGCTATTTACAGGTGTGTTGGTTATTTACATGTGTGTTGGTTATTTACATGTGTGTTGGTTATTTACAGGTGTGTTGGTTATTTACTGGTGTGTTGGTTATCTACATGTGTGTTGGTTATCTACATGAGTGTTGGTTATCTACATGTGTGTTGGTTATTTACAGGTGTGTTGGCTATTTACTGGTGTGTTGGTTATTTACCGGTGTGTTGGCTATTTACAGGTGTGTTGGTTATCTACAGGTGTGTTGGCTATTTACAGGTGTGTTGGCTATTTACTGGTGCTGTTGGTAGTTTAAAGATGTGTTGGTTATTTACAGGTGTGTTGGCTATTTACAGGTGTGTTGGTTATTTACAGGTGTGTTGGCTATTTACAGGTGTGTTGGTTATTTACAGGTGTGTTGGCTATTTACAGATGTGTTGGTTATTTACAGGTGTGTTGGCTATTTACAGGTGTGTTGGTTATTTACAGGTGTGTTGGCTATTTACAGGTGTGTTGGCTATTTACAGGTGTGTTGGCTATTTACAGGTGTGTTGGTTATTTACAGGTGTGTTGGCTATTTACAGGTGTGTTGGTTATTTACAGGTGTGTTGGCTAATTACAGGTGTGTTGGCTATTTACAGGTGTGTTGGCTATTTACAGGTGTGTTGGCTATTTACAGGTGTGTTGGCTATTTACAGGTGTGTTGGTTATTTACAGGTGTGTTGGCTATTTACAGGTGTGTTGGTTATTTACAGGTGTGTTGGTTATTTACAGGTGTGTTGGCTATTTACAGGTGTGTTGGTTATTTACATGTGTGTTGGTTATTTACAGGTGTGTTGGTTATTTACAGGTGTGTTGGCTATTTACATGTGTGTTGGTAGTTTAAAGGTGTGTTGGTTATTTACAGGTGTGTTGGCTATTTACAGGTGTGTTGGTTATTTACAGGTGTGTTGGCTATTTACAGGTGTGTTGGTTATTTACAGGTGTGTTGGCTATTTACAGGTGTGTTGGTTATTTACAGGTGTGTTGGCTATTTACAGGTGTGTTGGCTATTTACAGGTGTGTTGGCTATTTACAGGTGTGTTGGTTATTTACAGGTGTGTTGGCTATTTACAGGTGTGTTGGTTATTTACAGGTGTGTTGGCTATTTACAGGTGTGTTGGCTATTTACAGGTGTGTTGGCTATTTACAGGTGTGTTGGCTATTTACAGGTGTGTTTGCTATTTACAGGTGTGTTGGTTATTTACAGGTTTGTTGGCTATTTACATGTGTGTTTGTTATTTACAGGTGTGTTGGTTTTTTACAGGTGTGTTGGTTTTTTACAGGTGTGTTGGCTATTTACAGGTGTGTTGGTTATTTACAGGTGTGTTGGCTATTTACAGGTGTGTTGGTTATTTACAGGTGTGTTGGCTATTTACAGGTGTGTTGGCTATTTACAGGTGTGTTGGTTATTTACATGTGTGTTGGTTATTTACATGTGTTTTGGTTATTTACAGGTGTGTTGGTTATTTACAGGTGTGGTGGCTATTTACATGTATGTTGGTTATTTACAGGTGTGTCGGTTATTTACAGGTGTGTTGGCTATTTACTAGTGCTGTTGGTAGTTTAAAGGTGCTGTTGGCTATTTACTGGTGTGTTGGTTATTTACAGGTATGTTGGTTATTTACATGTGTGTTGGCTATTTACAGGTGTGTTGGTTATTTACATGTGTGTTGGCTATTTACATGTGTGTTGGTTATTTACAGGTGTGTTGGTTATTTACATGTGTGTTGGCCATTTACAGGTGTGTTGGTTATTTTCATGTGTGTTGGCTATTTACACGTGTGTTTGTTATTTACAGGTGTGTTGGCTATTTACAGGTGTGTTGGTTATTTACAGGTGTGTTGGTTATTTACAGGTGTGTTGGTTATTTACATGTGTGTTGGTTATTTACAGGTGTGTTGGTTATTTACATGTGTGTTGGCTATTTACAGGTGTGTTGGTTATTTACAGGTGTGTTGGCTATTTACAGGTGTGTTGGTTATTTACAGGTGTGTTGGTTATTTACAGGTGTGTTGGTTATTTTCATGTGTGTTGGCTATTTACACGTGTGTTTGTTATTTACAGGTGTGTTGGCTATTTACAGGTGTGTTGGTTATTTACAGGTGTTTTGGTTATTTACATGTGTGTGGGCTATTTACATGTGTGTTGGTTATTTACATGTGTGTTGGCTATTTACAGGTGTGTTTGCTATTTACAGGTGTGTTGGTTATTTACAGGTTTGTTGGCTATTTACATGTGTGTTTGTTATTTACAGGTGTGTTGGTTTTTTACAGGTGTGTTGGTTTTTTACAGGTGTGTTGGCTATTTACAGGTGTGTTGGTTATTTACAGGTGTGTTGGCTATTTACAGGTGTGTTGGTTATTTACAGGTGTGTTGGCTATTTACAGGTGTGTTGGCTATTTACAGGTGTGTTGGTTATTTACATGTGTGTTGGTTATTTACATGTGTGTTGGTTATTTACAGGTGTGTTGGTTATTTACTGGTGTGTTGGTTATCTACATGTGTGTTGGTTATCTACATGAGTGTTGGTTATCTACATGTGTGTTGGTTATTTACAGGTGTGTTGGCTATTTACTGGTGTGTTGGTTATTTACCGGTGTGTTGGCTATTTACAGGTGTGTTGGTTATCTACAGGTGTGTTGGCTATTTACAGGTGTGTTGGCTATTTACTGGTGCTGTTGGTAGTTTAAAGATGTGTTGGTTATTTACAGGTGTGTTGGCTATTTACAGGTGTGTTGGTTATTTACAGGTGTGTTGGCTATTTACAGGTGTGTTGGTTATTTACAGGTGTGTTGGCTATTTACAGATGTGTTGGTTATTTACAGGTGTGTTGGCTATTTACAGGTGTGTTGGTTATTTACAGGTGTGTTGGCTATTTACAGGTGTGTTGGCTATTTACAGGTGTGTTGGCTATTTACAGGTGTGTTGGTTATTTACAGGTGTGTTGGCTATTTACAGGTGTGTTGGTTATTTACAGGTGTGTTGGCTAATTACAGGTGTGTTGGCTATTTACAGGTGTGTTGGCTATTTACAGGTGTGTTGGCTATTTACAGGTGTGTTGGCTATTTACAGGTGTGTTGGTTATTTACAGGTGTGTTGGCTATTTACAGGTGTGTTGGTTATTTACAGGTGTGTTGGTTATTTACAGGTGTGTTGGCTATTTACAGGTGTGTTGGTTATTTACATGTGTGTTGGTTATTTACAGGTGTGTTGGTTATTTACAGGTGTGTTGGCTATTTACATGTGTGTTGGTAGTTTAAAGGTGTGTTGGTTATTTACAGGTGTGTTGGCTATTTACAGGTGTGTTGGTTATTTACAGGTGTGTTGGCTATTTACAGGTGTGTTGGTTATTTACAGGTGTGTTGGCTATTTACAGGTGTGTTGGTTATTTACAGGTGTGTTGGCTATTTACAGGTGTGTTGGCTATTTACAGGTGTGTTGGCTATTTACAGGTGTGTTGGTTATTTACAGGTGTGTTGGCTATTTACAGGTGTGTTGGTTATTTACAGGTGTGTTGGCTATTTACAGGTGTGTTGGCTATTTACAGGTGTGTTGGCTATTTACAGGTGTGTTGGCTATTTACAGGTGTGTTTGCTATTTACAGGTGTGTTGGTTATTTACAGGTTTGTTGGCTATTTACATGTGTGTTTGTTATTTACAGGTGTGTTGGTTTTTTACAGGTGTGTTGGTTTTTTACAGGTGTGTTGGCTATTTACAGGTGTGTTGGTTATTTACAGGTGTGTTGGCTATTTACAGGTGTGTTGGTTATTTACAGGTGTGTTGGCTATTTACAGGTGTGTTGGCTATTTACAGGTGTGTTGGTTATTTACATGTGTGTTGGTTATTTACATGTGTTTTGGTTATTTACAGGTGTGTTGGTTATTTACAGGTGTGGTGGCTATTTACATGTATGTTGGTTATTTACAGGTGTGTCGGTTATTTACAGGTGTGTTGGCTATTTACTAGTGCTGTTGGTAGTTTAAAGGTGCTGTTGGCTATTTACTGGTGTGTTGGTTATTTACAGGTATGTTGGTTATTTACATGTGTGTTGGCTATTTACAGGTGTGTTGGTTATTTACATGTGTGTTGGCTATTTACATGTGTGTTGGTTATTTACAGGTGTGTTGGTTATTTACATGTGTGTTGGCCATTTACAGGTGTGTTGGTTATTTTCATGTGTGTTGGCTATTTACACGTGTGTTTGTTATTTACAGGTGTGTTGGCTATTTACAGGTGTGTTGGTTATTTACAGGTGTGTTGGTTATTTACAGGTGTGTTGGTTATTTACATGTGTGTTGGTTATTTACAGGTGTGTTGGTTATTTACATGTGTGTTGGCTATTTACAGGTGTGTTGGTTATTTACAGGTGTGTTGGCTATTTACAGGTGTGTTGGTTATTTACAGGTGTGTTGGTTATTTACAGGTGTGTTGGTTATTTTCATGTGTGTTGGCTATTTACACGTGTGTTTGTTATTTACAGGTGTGTTGGCTATTTACAGGTGTGTTGGTTATTTACAGGTGTTTTGGTTATTTACATGTGTGTTGGCTATTTACATGTGTGTTGGTTATTTACATGTGTGTTGGTTATTTACAGGTGTGTTGGTTATTTACATGTGTGTTGGCCATTTACAGGTGTGTTGGTTATTTACATGTGTGTTGGCTATTTACATGTGTGTTGGTTATTTACATGTGTGTTGGTTATTTACAGGTGTGTTGGTTATTTACAGGTGTGTTGATTATTTACATGTGTGTTGGCTATTTACAGGTGTGTTGGTTATTTACATGTGTGTTGGCTATTTACATGTGTGTTGGCTATTTACAGGTGTGTTGGTTATTTACAGGTGTGTTGGCTATTTACAGGTGTGTTGGTTATTTACATGTGTGTTGGCTATTTACAGGTGTGTTGGTTATTTACATGTGCTGTTGGTTATTTACAGGTGCTGTTGGTTATTTACAGGTGCTGTTGGTAGTTTAAAGCTGCTGTTGGTTATTTACATGTGCTGTTGGTTATTTACAGGTGTTGTTGGCTATTTACAGGTGCTGTTTGTAGTTTGAAGGTGCTGTTGGTTATTTACAGGTGCTGTTGGTTATTTAAAGGTGTTGTTAGTTATTTGCAGGTGCTGTGGGTTATTTACAGGTGTTGTGGGTTATTTACAGGGGCTGTGGTTATTTCAAATCAAATTCAAAGTGCTTCAGGTATTTTACATGTGCTGTTGGTTATTTACAGGTTATGTTGGTTATTTACAGGTGCTGTTGGTTATTTACATGTGCTGTTGGTTATTTACAGGTTCGGTTGGTTATTTACATGTGCTGTTGGCTATTTACAGGTGCTGTTGGTTATTTACATGTGCTGTTGATTATTTAAAGGTGTTAGTTATTTACAGGTGCTGTGATAATTTACAGGGGCTGTGGTTATTTCAAATCAAGTCAAAGTGCTGTTGGTATTGTTGGTTATTTACATGTTCTGTTGGTTATGTACAGGTGCTGTTGGTAGTTTAAAGGTGCTGTTGGCTATGTACAGGTGCTGTTGGTAGTTTAAATGTGCTGTTGGTTATTTAAAGGTGTTGTTAGTTATCTATAGGTGCTGTGGGTTATTTACAGGCGCTGTGGGTATTTCATATCAAATCAAAGTGCTTCAGGTATTTTACATGCGCTGTTGGTTATTTACATGCGCTGTTGGTTATTTACAGGTTCTGTTGGTTATTTACATGCGCTGTTGGTTATTTACATGTGCTGTTGGTTATTTATAGGTTCTGTTGGTTATTTACATGCGCTGTTGGTTATTTACAGGTGTGTTGGTTATTTACATGTGTGTTGGTTATTTACAGGTGTGTTGGTTATTTACATGTGTGTTGGCTATTTACAGGTGTGTTGGTTATTTACAGGTGTGTTGGCTATTTACAGGTGTGTTGGTTATTTACAGGTGTGTTGGTTATTTACAGGTGTGTTGGTTATTTTCATGTGTGTTGGCTATTTACACGTGTGTTTGTTATTTACAGGTGTGTTGGCTATTTACAGGTGTGTTGGTTATTTACAGGTGTTTTGGTTATTTACATGTGTGTTGGCTATTTACATGTGTGTTGGTTATTTACATGTGTGTTGGTTATTTACAGGTGTGTTGGTTATTTACATGTGTGTTGGCCATTTACAGGTGTGTTGGTTATTTACATGTGTGTTGGCTATTTACATGTGTGTTGGTTATTTACATGTGTGTTGGTTATTTACAGGTGTGTTGGTTATTTACAGGTGTGTTGGTTATTTACATGTGTGTTGGCTATTTACAGGTGTGTTGGTTATTTACATGTGTGTTGGCTATTTACATGTGTGTTGGCTATTTACAGGTGTGTTGGTTATTTACAGGTGTGTTGGCTATTTACAGGTGTGTTGGTTATTTACATGTGTGTTGGCTATTTACAGGTGTGTTGGTTATTTACATGTGCTGTTGGTTATTTACAGGTGCTGTTGGTTATTTACAGGTGCTGTTGGTAGTTTAAAGCTGCTGTTGGTTATTTACATGTGCTGTTGGTTATTTACAGGTGTTGTTGGCTATTTACAGGTGCTGTTTGTAGTTTGAAGGTGCTGTTGGTTATTTACAGGTGCTGTTGGTTATTTAAAGGTGTTGTTAGTTATTTGCAGGTGCTGTGGGTTATTTACAGGTGTTGTGGGTTATTTACAGGGGCTGTGGTTATTTCAAATCAAATTCAAAGTGCTTCAGGTATTTTACATGTGCTGTTGGTTATTTACAGGTTATGTTGGTTATTTACAGGTGCTGTTGGTTATTTACATGTGCTGTTGGTTATTTACAGGTTCGGTTGGTTATTTACATGTGCTGTTGGCTATTTACAGGTGCTGTTGGTTATTTACATGTGCTGTTGATTATTTAAAGGTGTTAGTTATTTACAGGTGCTGTGATAATTTACAGGGGCTGTGGTTATTTCAAATCAAGTCAAAGTGCTGTTGGTATTGTTGGTTATTTACATGTTCTGTTGGTTATGTACAGGTGCTGTTGGTAGTTTAAAGGTGCTGTTGGCTATGTACAGGTGCTGTTGGTAGTTTAAATGTGCTGTTGGTTATTTAAAGGTGTTGTTAGTTATCTATAGGTGCTGTGGGTTATTTACAGGCGCTGTGGGTATTTCATATCAAATCAAAGTGCTTCAGGTATTTTACATGCGCTGTTGGTTATTTACATGCGCTGTTGGTTATTTACAGGTTCTGTTGGTTATTTACATGCGCTGTTGGTTATTTACATGTGCTGTTGGTTATTTATAGGTTCTGTTGGTTATTTACATGCGCTGTTGGTTATTTACAGGTGCTGTTGGTTATTTACATGCGCTGTTGGTTATTTACATGTGCTGTTGGTTATTTACAGGTTCTGTTGGTTATTTACATGCGCTGTTGGAAAATTACATGCGCTGTTGGTTATTTACAGGTGCTGTTGGTTTTTTACAGGTTCTGTTGGTAATTTACAGGTGCTGTTGGTTATTTACAGGTGCTGTTATGATCTATTTACGCTGCTGTAACAGGACGTTTTTGGCCTTGTTATCCACCGCACCGCTGTAGGCCGGTACTGTATGACATGAGGAATATGGGAGTGTGTGTGTGTGTGTGTACATTACAGTGCAAGCCAAAAAACACAGGAATTGGGTCCTTTATTGTTCTGCAGTGACAAGTCAGCCACTTGTTATTGTATTATGCCAGAGGGCATTCCTCTATTCCACAGTCTGTCTCAACAATAGTGTGTGTCTTTCTTAACAATGCGTTTGTGCTTCTCAATAGTGTGTCTCTCAACCATGAGTGTGTACTTCTCAATGGTGTGTGTGGTTCTCTCAAGAGTGTGTCTCTAAACCATGAGTGTGTACTTCTCAATGGTGTGCGTGTGTGTGTGTGTACTTCTCAACGGTGTGTGTGTACTTCTCAACGGTGTGTGTTTGTGTGTACTTCTCAATGGTGTGTGTGTGTGTGTGTGTGTGTGTGTGTGTGTGTGTGTGTGTGTGTGTGTGTGTGTGTGTGTGTGTGTGTGTGTGTGTACTTCTCAACGGTGTGTGTGTACTTCTCAACGGTGTGTGTGTGTACTTCTCAACGGTGTGTGTGTGTACCTCTCACAACTCCTCCACGGCTCAAGGAGAAGTAATAGTTATCAGGGAGAAGTAACAGTTATCAGGGAGAAGTAATAGTTATCAGGGAGAAGTAATAGTTATCAGGGAGAAGTAATAGTTATCAGGTAGAAGGAGGATCATTTGTCAGTCTGAATGACGCTTGTTAGCAGAGTAGAACTCCACTGTGTTGAATAGCAATGAACAAGTGTCTCCATAATGGAGAGAGGTTAGGATCTGGATATGAGCACAGTACAACGACAGCTCCACTGTGCATTCATCATGGGAAAGTTACACCATCTGAAAAATATTGTGAGATATAGTAAGACGTTTTCAGGTTTACACACATGATCACACAACCAACCACATCATCCCTGCACCCTCTGTGTGTGTGTGTGTGTGTGTGTGTGTGTGTGTGTGTGTGTGTGTGTGTGTGTGTGTGTGTGTGTGTGTGTGTGTGTGTGTGTGTGTGTGTGTGTGTGTGTGTGTGTGTGTTTGTATGCTTGTGTGTATGCCTGGGGCGTGATGCTATTCTAGGCCACTGTGGGGTGAGCTGCAGGGCCACAGAGGGGACGCTGGGGCTCTAGTGGTACATTACCTCTCTCTCACCCCACCTCTGCCTCCATCTGTCCAACCATCCGTCCCTCCATCCCTCCCTCCATCTCTAACTTGGATCTCATATACAGGTCAGCCGTGCCATGTGTGTGCCCGGTCATGCTGGCACCCTATTAATGACCTGACCACGCTGGAAATGCCACCTGGCACAGGGTTGAGCCCAGGCTGGGCATGCCACCTGGCACAGGGTTGAACCCACGCTGGGCGTCAGCATGGCATAACTATCGCAGGGAAACAGAAATAGGAAAGACTATGAGTCATGGGCCTACTCGAAAGGCATTCTGCATATGCTACCCTACCAGTAGACTTCCAGTCGTTGTGCTAATGCTAGTTAGCATTGGTTTGTGAAACTACCTAAAAATGGTATCCACTGACTCCGGAATTCTCATCACCTAGTGTGTGAGAGGCTCGTGATGAGGCGTCGTGACGACCTGCGTGTGTGGTGCTCCGGGGTGGCACGGTGTGTCCAGGAAGTACCTGCGAGCGGCGAGGTGGCCATGTGTTTATAACCTGCTGGGAGTGTTTGGTCACACCTGGGCCCCAACTGTGTAGCATTCTCACATTGAACAGTAGAGGGGAGGGGGGAGGGGGGGTGAGAGTTCAGCTGTATGAAATAGTACAGAGGAAGGGGAAACAAGATGGACTTTCCAGCAAATGGGGGAGAGAAGAGGAGTAAAACGGAGAGATGCAGCTAGATCAGGAGAGAGTAGAAGTAGAACAAAGGGATGTAGATGTATTGTCCAGTAGAGAGAGTCCTCAACTCCTAATAGCTCTCTACACTATGAGAGGACTGGATCCTCAACTCCTAATAGCTCTCTACACTATGAGAGGACTGGATCCTCAACTCCTAATAGCTCTCTACACTATGAGAGGACTGGATCCTCAACTCCTAATAGCTCTCTACACTATGAGAGGACTGGATCCTCAACTCCTAATAGCTCTCTACACTATGAGAGGACTGGATCCTCAACTCCTAATAGGTCTCTACACTATGAGAGGACTGGATCCTCATCTCTTAATAGCTCTCTACACTATGAGAGGACTGGATCCTCAACTCCTAATAGGTCTCTACACTATGAGAGGACTGGATCCTCATCTCTTAATAGCTCTCTACACTATGAGAGGACTGGATCCTCAACTCCTAATAGGTCTCTACACTACGAGAGGACTGGATCCTCATCTCTTAATAGCTCTCTACACTATGAGAGGACTGGATCCTCAACTCCTAATAGCTCTCCACACTATGAGAGGACTGGATCCTCAACTCCTAATAGCTCTCTACACTATGAGAGGACTGGATCCTCAACTCCTAATAGCTGTCTACACTATGATAGGACTGGATCCTCAACTCCTAATAGCTGTTTACACTATGATAGGACTGGATCCTCAACTACTAATAGCTGTTTACACTATGATAGGACTGATCCTCAAGATCCAGGGGTGTTTCTCCTACTCCCTTATAAGGCTGATGGTAGATCCAGCAGTGTTTCTCCTACTCCCCTATAAGGCTGATGGTAGATCCAGCAGTGTTTCTCCTACTCCCCTATAAGGATGATGGTAGATCCAGTGGTGTTTCTCCTACTCCCCTATAAGGTTGATGGTAGATGCAGCAGTGTTTCTCCTATTCCCCTATAAGGCTGATGGTAGAACCAGTGGTGTTTCTCCTACTCCCCTATAAGGCTGATGGTAGATCCAGGGGTGTTTCTCCTACTCAAAAATCAAATCAAATGTATTTGTCACATACACATGGTTAGCAGATGTTAATGTGAGTGTAGCGAAATGCTTGTGCTTCTAGTTCCGACAATGCAGTAATAACCAACAAGTAATCTAACCTAACAATTCCAAAACTACTACCTTATACACACAAGTGTAAAGGGATAAAGAATATGTACATAAAGATATATGAATGAGTGATGGTACAGAACTTCATGATGACGGAAGTGAGTGCTACGTTTAGCTCAGTTACCTTAGCTTTCTTGGGAACAGGAACAATGGTGGCCCTCTTGAAGCATGTGAGAACAGCAGACTGGGATAAGGATTGATTGAATATGTCCGTAAACACACCAGCCAGCTGGTCTGCGCATGCTCTGAGGGCAAGGCTGGGGATGCCGTCTGGGCCTGCAGCCTTGCGAGGGTTAACACGTTTAAATGTTTTACTCACGTCGGCTGCAGTGAAGGAGAGTCTGCATGTTTTGGTAGCTCGCCGTGTCAGTGGCACTGTATTGTCTTCAAAGCGGGCAAAAAAGTTATTTAGTCTGCTTGGGAGCAAGACATCCTGGTCTGTGACGGGGCTGGTTTTCTTTTTATAATCCGTGATTGACTGTAGACCCTGCCACATACGTCTTGTGTCTGAGCCGTTGAATTGCGACTCTACTTTGTCTCTATACTGATGCTTAGCTTGTTTGATTGCCTTGCGGAGGGAATAGTTACACTGTTTGTATTCGGTCATGTTTCCGGTCACCTTGCCCTGATTAAAAGCAGTGGTTCGCGCTTTCAGTTTCACGCGAATGCTGCCATCAATCCACGGTTTCTGATTTGGGAATGTTTTAATTGTTGCTATGGGAACGACATCTTCAATGCACGTTCTATTGAACTCGCACACCGAATCAGCGTATTCGTCAATGTTGTTGTTCGCCGCAATGCGGAACATATCCCAGTCCACGTGATGGAAGCAGTCTTGGAGCGTGGAATCAGATTGGTCGGACCAGCGTTGAACAGACCTCAGCGCGGGAGCTTCTTGTTTTAGCTTCTGTCTGTAGGCAGGGAGCAACAAAATGGAGTCATGGTCAACTTTAAGGCTGATGGTAGATCCAGCAGTGTTTCTCCTTCTCCCCTATAAGGCTGATGGTAGATCCAGTGGTGTTTCTTCTACTCCCCTATAAGGTTGATGGAAGATCCAGCAGTGTTTCTCCTATTCCCCTATAAGGCTGATGGTAGATCCAGTGGATAGTAATCAGCCCAGGTGCACTGTTGGTACAGCATGCTGGTCAGTGTGGCATGTCGTCACCGTGTCACTACACATCTCCCATGCCACACTGGCCACCAATTATCCCCCCTGACATGTCCTACTGTAGGCCTGGCGGTGCAGGGAAAACATCCCAGACTATGATTCAAGATGGCGTCGATAGAGATGGCAGCATCGCTTCTAGTCCTTAGGAAACTGTGCAGTATTTATTTATTTTTTATGTATTATTTCTTACATTGTTAGCCCAGAAAACCTTAAGTGTTATCACATACAACCGGGGAGAACTATTGGATATCAGAGAGACGTTAACTTCCCAGCACAACCAGCCCCACAACCAGGAATACGACTTTCCCAAAGCGGATCCTTTGTCTGCACCTCCCAGGGCATTTGAACCGATGCCAGAGGCCGACCCAAAACAACGTCACTGGAGGAGAGGGTGTCAGAGCAGTCTTCTAGTGAGGATTCGGATGCGTGCACACCACCCACCGCTTCCAAGTATATTACTCGCTAACGTCCAGTCCCTAGTTAACAAAGTAAATAAAATCAGGGCAAGAGTTGCTTTACAAAGAGATATCCGGGATTGTAACACACTCTGTTTTACGGAAACATGGCTAGCTGGGGACATGCTGTCGGAGTCCATACAGCCAACGGCATTTTCAGTGCATCGCACCGACAAGAATAAACATCTCTCTGGTAAGAAGTGCGGGGGTGTATATTTCATGATTATCGACTCATGGTGTAATTGTGACAACATACAGGAACTCAAGTCCTTTTGTTCACCTGACCTAGAATTCCTCACAATCAAATGCAGATGGTATTATCTCCAAAGAGAACACTCCTCGGTTATCGTCACAGTGTATATCCCCCGCAAGCGGATACCAAGATGGACATCAAGGAACTTCACTTGACTTTATGCAAACTGGAAACCATATATCTTGAGGATGCATTTATTGTAGCTGGGGATTTTAACAAAGCTAATTTGAGAACAAGGCTGCCAAAATTCTATAAGCATATCGATTGCTGTACATGAGCGAGTAACACGCTCGACCATTGCTACTCTAACTTCCGGGATGCATATAAGGCCCTCCCCCGCTCTCCTTTTGACAAATCTGACCATGACTCGGTCTTGTTGCTCCTTCCTATAGGTAGAAACTAAAACAGGAAGCGCCCGTGCTTAGGTCTATCCAACGCTGGTCTGACCAATTGAATTCCATGCTTCAAGATTGCTTCAATCACGTGGACTGGGATATGTTCCGGGTAGCCTCAGATAATAACATTGACTAATAAGGAAGTGTATAGGAGATGTTGTACCCATTGTGTCTATTAAAACCTTCCCTAACCAGAAACCATGAATTGACGGCAGCATTCGCACGAAACTGAAAGCATGTACCAACCCCTTTAATCATGGCAAGGTGACCGGAAATACGAATACAAACAGTGTAGTTATTTCCTCCGTAAGGCAATCAAACAAGCAAAGTGTTAGTATAGAGACAAAGTGGAGTCGCAATTCAACGGCTCAAACACGAGACATACACTACCGTTCAAAAGTTTGGGGTGACTTAGAAATGTCCTTGTTTTCCATGAAAACATACATGAAATTAGTTGCAAAATTAATAGAAAATATTGTCAAGACGTTGACAAAGTTATAAATAATGATTTTTAATTGATTTTTAGTAATAATTGTGACCTAAAAGCTTTCATCAAAGAATCATTTGACACAATTACAGCCTTGCAGACCTTGGCATTCTAGTTGTCAATTTGTTGAGGTAATCTGAAGAGATTTCACACCATGCTTCCTGAAGCACCTCCCACAAGTTAGGTTGGCTTGATGGGCACTTCTTACACACCATAGGGTCAAGCTGCTCCCACAACAGCTCAGTGGGGTTTGATCCGGTGACTGTGCTGGCCACTCCCTTGTCGACAGAATACCAGCTGACTGCTTCTTCCCTAAATAGTTCTTGCATAGTTTGGAGCTGTGCTTTGGGTATTTGTCCTGTTGTAGGAGGGAATTGGCTCCAATTAAGCGCTGTCCACGGGATATAGCATGGCGTTGCAAAATGGAGTGATAGCCTTCTTTCTTCAAGATCCCTTTTACCCTGTAAAAATCTCCCACTTTACCACCATCAAAGCACCCCCAGATATCACTTTGCGTCCACCATGCTTGACAGATGGCCATCAAAATCTTTTCTTTTTATTGGCAAGTCTGAGATATGGCTTTTCTTTGCAACTCTGCCTAGAAGGCCAGCATCCCGGAGTCGCCTCTTCACTGTTGATGTTGAGACAATATTTTGTGGGTACTGTTTAATTAAGCTACCAGTTGAGAACTTGTGAGGCGTCTGTTTCTCAAACTAGACACTCTAATGTACATGTCAGTTGTGCACTGGGGCCTCCCACTCCTCTTTCTATTCTGGTTAGAGACAGTTTGAGCTGTTCTGTGAAGGGAGTAGTACACAGTGTTGTATGAGATCTTCAGTTTCTTGGCAATTTCTCGCATGGAATAGCTTTCATTTTTCAGAACAAGAATAGACTGACGAGTTTCAGAAGAAAGTTCTTAGTTTCTGGCCATTTTGAGCCACAAACCCACAAATGCTGATGCTCCAGATACTCAACTAGTCTAAAGAAGGCCAGTTGTATTGCTTCTTTAATCAGAACAACAGTTTTCAGCTGTGCTAACATAATTGCAAAAGGGTTTTCTAATGATCAATTAGCCTTTTAAAATAATAAACTTGGATTAGCTAACACAACGTGCCATTGGAACACAGGAGTGATGGTTGCTGATAATGGGCATCTGTACTCCTATGTAGATATTCCATAAAAAATCTGCCGTTTCCAGCTACAATAGTCATTTACAACATTAACAATGTCTACACTGTATTTCTGATCAATTGGATGTTATTGTAATGGACAAAAATGTGTTTTTCTTTCAAAAACAAGGACATTTCTAAGTGACCCCAAACTTTTGAACGGTAGTGTTTGTGGCAGGGTCTACAGACTATCACGGATTACAAAAATAAAATCAGCCCCGTCGTGGCCATCGACGTCTTGCTTCCAGACAAATTAAACAACTTCTTTGCTCGCTTTGAGGACAGTACAGTGCCACTGACATGGCCCGCTACCAAAGACTGTGGGCTCTCCTTCTCCGTGCCAGATGTGAGTAAAACATTTAAACATGTTAACCCTCGCAAGGCTGCAGGCCCAGACGGCCTCCCTAGCTGCATCCTCAGAGCATGCGCATACCAGCTGGCTGGTGTGTTTACGGACATATTCAATCAATCCCTATCCCAGTCTGCTGTCCCCACATGCTTCAAGATGGTCACCATTGTTCCTGTTCCCAAGAAAGCTAAGGTAACTGAACTAAATGACTATCGCACCATAGCACTCACTTCTGTCATCATGAAGTGCTTTGAGAGTCAAGGATCATATCACCTCCACCATACCTGACACCCTAGACCCACTTCAATTTGCTTACCGCCCCAATAGGTCCACAGACAATGCAATCGCCATCACACTGCACACTGCCCTATCCCATTGGACAAGAGGAATAGCTATGTAAGAATGCTGTTCATTGACTACAGCTCACCATTCAAAACCATAGTACTCTCCAAACTCATCATTAAGCTTGTGATCCTGGGTCTTGATCCTCGCCCTGTGCAACTGGGTCCTGGACTTCTTGACGGGCCGCCCGCAGGTGGTGAAGGTAGGAAACAACATCTCCACTCTGCTGATCTCAATGCTGGGGCCCCACAAGGGTGTGTTCTCAGCCTCCTCCTGTACTCCCTGTTCACCCATGACTGTGTGGCCATGCACCAACTCCAACTCAATCATCAACTTTGCAGACGACACAACAGTGGTAGGCTTGATTACCAACAATGACGAGACAGCCTACAGGGAGGAGGTGAAGGCCCTCGGAGTGTGGTGTCAGGAAAACAACCTTTCACTCAACGTCAACAAAACAAAGGAGATGGTCGTGGACTTCAGGAAACAGCAAAGGGGGCAATAGTGCCTCTTCAACCACAGGAGGCAAAAAAAAAGTGGCTTGTCACCAAAAACCCTCACTATCTTTTACAGGTGCACAATTGAGAGCATCCTGTTGGGCTGTATCACCGCCTGGTACGCCCACAACCGCAAGGCTCTCCAGAGGGTGGTACGGTCTGCACAACTCATCACCAGTGCAAATTACCTGCCCTCCATGACACCTGTAGCATGTCACAGAAAGGCAAAAAAATATCATCAAGGACAATAACCACCCGAGCCACTGCCTGTTCACCCCGCTTCCATCCAGAAGGCAAGGTCAGTACAGGTGCATCAAAGCTGGAACAGAGAGATAGAAGCTGTTTTTCAATCTCAAGGCCATCAGATTGTTAAACAGCCACCGCTAGCACAGAGAGGTGGCTGCCTACCTACAGACTTGATATCATTGGCCACTTTACATATCTCGCATTACTAATTTCATATGTATATAATGTATACTGTATCCTTCACTAGCTATTCTTTACTATCTATTGCATCTTAGCTGCTCTGTCACTGCTCATCCATATATTTTATACTTATATATTCTTATCCCATTCCTTTACTAGATTGTGTGTATTGAGTTTTGTTGTGGAATTTGTTAGATATTAGGTTTTGTTGTGAAATTGTTATATATTACTTGTTAGATACTGCTGCACTGTCGGATATCGAAGCATAAGCATTTCGTTACACTCACAATAACATCTGTTAACCATGTGTATGTGACCAATAACATTTTATTTTATTTTCTTTTATTTGACATGATAATAGAGTGGTCTGGTTTGGTTTATTTTTAGTCAGGCAGCAACAGGGCAGCCCAAATGCAACATAGGCCTATAGACTGGAATCTCGTTTTGTAAAAGTGTAATTTGGCATTAATGGACCGTTAATTTTGTTATATGATGGATTAGAATACTTGTTATTTACATCAATGTCTTCATTGTAAGTGGAAATACAATATCAAGGTGAATTGCCATGGAAGGTGTTATCTGGTGAAGACCATTGACATGAGCTAGCTGCAGAATATAGAATACAGTGGTGTGCTCATTGTTCACTCATTCAGTGTGGTTTTCAGCTCCCAGCAGGCTATACACAGATATACCAGCAGGCAGAATGTGTTGGGGCCTTCAGACAGTGTACTGAAATGACCCAGTAGAGGTGTATAAAGGAGATTAGGTTACAGACCTTGGTGTGCTTTGTTTCAATCACTTAAAACAAAAAGCTTACTGGAGGAGTGGACATGTGTGTCTCCACTGACTCACAGGGAATGATTCGGTCTGAAATAGTGGGCCTCTGAGGTGAAGGTCCCCCCCCCCCCCACACACACACACACACACACACACACACACATCCCTTAAACCACCAATCACCACAAACAACTTTGAAGCGGTGCAGAAAGAGAGAGATAAAGGAAGCAGAAAGGTAGATAGGCGGAAAATCGAGAGAGAGGAGAGATAGAGAGGGGGATTGTAGGCCGTTTATCCGTGTTTGCTCAGTTTAGTGATGGGCAAATATTAGCCTGTGTGCTTGGTGGCCGTTCTCCTCTGCTAGTTTTCAACCTTGTGCCAAGCCCAACAAGGTTGAGAGAGGCAACTTTCTGACGGAACAACAGATAGATAGATAGATAGATAGATAGATAGATAGATAGATAGATAGATAGATAGATAGATAGATAGATAGATAGATAGATAGATAGATAGATAGATAGATAGATAGATTGAGGTCGGGGCTTTGTGATGGCCACTCCAATACCTTGACTTTGCTGTCCGTAAGCCATTTTACCACAACTTTGGAAGTATGCTTGGGGTCATTGTCCATTTGGGAGACCCATTTGCGACCAAGCTTTAACTTCCTGTCGGGTGTCTTGAGATGTTGCTTCAATATATACACATAATTTTCCTCCCTCATGATGCCATCTATTTTGTGAAGTGCACCAGTCCCTCCTGCAGCAATGCACCTCCACAACATGATGCTGACAACAGTCACCAGATGCTGACACCAGTCACATGATGCTGACACCAGCTGACACCAGGAGTGTGGGTAGTGAAAGTGGAGAGGATGGATGGAAAGGGGGCAGGGAAAGAGGAGAGATGGAGAGGGGCAGTGAAAGTGGAGAGGAGGGATGGAGTGTGGGCAGGGAAAGTGGAGAGGAGGGATGGAGTGTGGGCAGTGAAAGAGGAGGATGGATGGAGTTTGGGCAGGCAAAGTGGAGAGGATGGATGGAGAGGGGGCAGGGAAAGAGGGGAGTTGGAGAGGGGCAGGGAAAGTGGAGAGGAGGGATGGAGTGTGGGCAGGAAAAGTGGAGAGTTGGAAAGGGGGCAGGGATAGAGGAGAGATGTAGAGGGGCAGTGAAAGTGGAGAGGAGGGATGGAGTGTGGGCAGGGAAAGTGGAGAGGAGGGATGGAGTGTGGGCAGGGAAAGTGGAGAAGAGGGATGGAGAGAGGACAGGGTAAGAGAGGAGGGATGGAGTGTGGGCAGGGAAAGTGGAGAGGAGAGATGGAGAGGGGCAGGGAAAGTGGAGAGGAGGGATGGAGTGTGGGCAGGGAAAATGGAGAGGAGAGATGGAGAGGGGCAGGGAAAGTGGAGAGGAGGGATGGAGTGTGGGCAGGGAAAGTGGAGAGGATGGATGGAGAGGGGTCAGGGAAAGAGGAGAAATGGAGAGGGGCAGTGAAAGTGGAGAGGAGGGATGGAGTGTGGGCAGGGAAAGTGGAGAGGAGGGATGGAGTGTGGGCAGGGAAAGTGGAGAGGAGAGATGGAAAGGGGACAGGGTAAGAGAGGAGAGATGGAGAGGGGCATGGAAAGAGGAGAGATTGAGAGGGAGGAGGGATGGAGAGGGGGCAGGGAAAGTGGAGAAGTGGGATGAGAGGGGGCATGGAAAGAGGAAAGGGGCAGGGAAAGTGGAGAGGAGGGATGGAGAGGGGGCAGGGAAAGTGGAGAGGAGGGATAAAGAAATGGCAGGGAAGGAGGAGGGGAGATGGAGAGGGGGCAAGGACAGAGCAGAGGGATGGAGAGGGGGCAGGGAAAGGGGAGAGGAGGGATGTAGGGGAGGCAGGGGAACAGGAGAGGAGAGATGGAGAGGGGGCAGGGAAAGAGGAGAGTGGAGATTGAGACAGAGGAGAAGAAAAGGATGGAGAGGGGACAGGGAAAGTGGAGAGGAGGGATGGAGAGGGGGCTGGAAAGAGGAGAGGAGAGATGGAGAGGGGCAGGGAAGTGGAGAGGAGGGATGGAGAGGGGGCAGGGACAAAAGAGAGGAGGGATGGAGAGGGGGCAGGGAAAGAGGAGAGGAGAGATGGAGAGGGGCAGGGAAAGAGGAGAGGAGGGGGGGAGATGGAGAGGGGGCAGGGAGAGAGGTGAGGAGAGATGGAGAGGTTGCAGGGAAAGAGGTGAGGAGCGATGGAGAGGGGGCAGAGAAAGAAGAGAGAAGAGATAGTTAGGGGCAGGGAAAGAGGAGAGGAGAGATGGAGAGGGGGCAGGGAAAGAGGAGAGGGGCGATTGAGAGGGGGCAGGGAAAAAAGAGAGGAGGGATGGAGAGGGGGCAGGGACAATAGGGAGGAGGGACGAGGGATGGAGAGGGGGCAGGGAAAAAAGAGAGGAGGGATGGAGAGGGGGCAGGGAAAGAGGAGAGGAGGAATGGAGAGAGGACAGAGAAAGAGGAGGGATGGCCAGACAGACAACATTTTGCTTTTGATTTTGTCCTAAGGTCAGACTCATTCTGTTCATTTTTGCCTGACTGTGGTGCTCTTCTCAAGCTTTTTTGGGGGAGCGGAATCGGCTGAAATGACACACACACGCAGAGAGAGAGATAGAGAGCGAGAAAAAGTGGGATAGAGAGAAAGACAAACCATTCTAGACTCTCTCCGTCACATGCTCTCTCTGGCTCAAACACACTCACAGCGGAAATGGGTGCAAACACACTGAAAATTCATTTAATTGTGTAAAGAGAAGTAGATCAATTTACCACTACTCCTACTGTCTGTCTTGTTGTCTGCTTTTCTCTCTCCTCTCAAATTGAATTTCACCCATTAAACCTTTTTTTTAAGTATTCCCCAGATGCATTTATTCAATTCCCAATTCCTATTTGCTCACGGCACACATAGTAAGAAAATCTGAAAATCCCTGTGGGCACACCCTGCACTCTCAACACACAGACAGGAGAGCACAGAGCACACAGTAGAGAACTCACAGTGCAGAGACAAGGTCGTTAGCAGATACCTATTCTCTCTCTGTTCACAGTATATCACCCCAACACATGAGGTGAGGATGAGTGGGATCTTGCCAAGTCCCATGCAAGACCACCATTCAATCCTATAATGAGTCCAGAGAGAGAGAGGGAGAGAGAGAGAAAGAGAGAGAGAGAGCACTGAACCATCAGAGAGAGACCACTCTCCTAAAGCATCAGAGAGAAAAAAAAATTGGAAAGCAATACAGACAGAGAGGGAGAGGCCGAAAGAGTCAGAGAAAGAACAAAGGACCTGAACAATACAGTCCCTGGCTGCGCCCCATCTGGCCCCCTATTCTATATAGTACATTACTTTTGACCAGGGCCTATGGCTACACTATAAAGGGAATAGGGTGCCATTTGGGACACACACCTGTATCCTATTGTGCCCTGTGCTGAGTATCTGAATGTGATGAATACCGTAGAGGAGCCCTGCTCTGGGCTGGTGAACAGGTAGAGAGACAGTAGAGGAGCCCTGCTCTGGGCTGGTGAACAGGTAGAGAGACAGTAGAGGAGCCCTGCTCTGGGCTGGTGAACAGGTAGAGAGACAGTAGAGGAGCCCTGCTCTGTGCTGGTGAACAGGTAGAGAGACAGTAGAGGAACCCTGCTCTGGGCTGGTGAACAGGTAGAGAGACAGTAGAGGAGCCCTGCTCTGGGCTGGTGAACAGGTAGAGAGACAGTAGAGGAGCCCTGCTCTGTGCTGGTGAACAGGTAGAGAGACAGTAGAGGAACCCTGCTCTGGGCTGGTGAACAGGTAGAGAGACAGTAGAGGAGCCCTGCTCTGGGCTGGTGAACAGGTAGAGAGACAGTAGAGGAGCCCTGCTCTGTGCTGGTGAACAGGTAGAGAGACAGTAGAGGAACCCTGCTCTGGGCTGGTGAACAGGTAGAGAGACAGTAGAGGAGCCCTGCTCTGTGCTGGTGAACAGGTAGAGAGGCAGTAGAGGAGCCCTGCTCTGGGCTGGTGAACAGACAGAGAGACAGTAGAGGAGCCCTGCTCTGGGCTGGTGAACAGACAGAGAGACAGTAGAGGAGCCCTGCTCTGGGCTGGTGAATAGACAGAGAGACAGTAGAGGAGCCCTGCTCTGGGCTGGTGAACAGGTAGAGAGACAGTAGAGGAGCCCTGCTCTGGGCTGCTGAACAGGTAGAGAGACAGTAGAGGAGCCCTGCTCTGGGCTGGTGAACAGACAGAGAGACAGTAGAGGAGCCCTGCTCTGGGCTGGTGAACAGACAGAGAGACAGTAGAGGAGCCCTGCTCTGGGCTGGTGAACAGGTAGAGAGACAGTAGAGGAGCCCTGCTCTGGGCTGCTGAACAGGTAGAGAGACAGTAGAGGAGCCATGCTCTGGGCTGGTGAACAGGTAGAGAGACAGTAGGATGTGGGTGGGACACCATCGATACCTCTGTCTCTTCTGGCTACGGCCCAGGGAATACACCTCCACAGTTCTGTCTCTCTTCCCTACACTCTACCTCTCTTTTTACCTCTCCCTTTCCCTCTGGTTACTTCTTCTTCTATTCCTCCCCTCTTTCTCCCTTTCTGTTTCTTTCTACTTTTGATATTTTCTTTTCCGTCTTTAGGAGCCAACATAGTCACAGTGGACGAAGTAGAAACACTGAGAAATCAGTGGGAAATAGATTGAGTTCCAGAAAGACAGTTGTATTCTGTGAAGGGTTTTAATATAATCCTCTAACATGTCCTTCCTCTGGCTCTGCTCTCTGATTGGATATTATGTTACCTCTTGATTTTGAGTCGTGGCAGCAGTGTACTTTATTTATATTTAACTAGGCAAATCAGTTAAGAACAAATTCTTATTTTCAATGACAGCCTACCAGGGAACAGTGGGTTAACTGTCTTGTTCAGGGGCAAGAATGACAGATTTGTTTTATTTTGTCAGCTCGGGGATTCGATCAAGCAACCTTTCGGTTACTAGTCCAACGCTCTTACCACTAGGCTACCTGCCTCCTCGCTAGGCTACCTGCCTCCTCGCTAGGCTACCTGCCTCCTCGCTAGGCTACCTGCCTCTTCGCTAGGCTACCTGCCGGCCCGCTAGGCTACCTGCCACCCCGCTAGGCTACCTGCCGCCCCGCTAGGCTACCTGCCGCCCCGCTAGTCTACCTGCCTCCTCGCTAGGCTACCTGCCTCCTCGCTAGTCTACCTGCCTCCTCGCTAGGCTACCTTCCGCCCCGCTAGGCTACCTGCCTCCTCGCTAGTCTACCTGCCGCCCCGCTAGTCTACCTGCCTCCTCGCTAGGCTACCTGCCTCCTCGCTAGGCTACCTGCCTCCTCGCTAGGCTACCTGCCTCCTCGCTAGGCTACCTGCCGCCCCGCTAGGCTACCTGCCTCCTTGGTAGGCTACGTGCCTCCTCGCTAGGCTACCTGCCGCCCCGCTAGGCTACCTGCCTCTTCGCTAGGCTACCTGCCGCCCCGCTAGGCTACCTGCCTCCTCGCTAGGCTACCTGCCGCCCCGCTAGGCTACCTGGAGTTGGAGCGTCGAGAAGTGCCGTTCTATATGGTGGAAGGATTTTACACACACACACACACACACATATATACACACACTTACAATACACACACACACACACACACTCACACATACATACACACACTTACAATACACACACACACACACATATATATACACACACTTACAATACACACACACACACACTCACACATATATACACACACTTACAATACACACACTTACAATACACACACACACACTCACACATACATACACACACTTACAATACACACACACACACACACACACTCACACATACATACACACACTTACAATACACACACACACACACTCACACATAAATACACACACTTACAATACACACACACACACACACTCACACATATATACACACACTTACAATACACACACACACACACACACATACACACTCACACATACATACACACACTTACAATACACACACACACACACACACACACACACACACACACACACACACACTCACACATACATACACACACTTACAATACACACACACACACACACTCACACATATATACACACACTTACAATACACACACTTACAATACACACACACACACACACACACACACACACACACACACACACTCACACATACATACACACACTTACAATACACACACACACACACACACACACTCACACATACATACACACACTTACAATACACACACACACACACACACACTCACACATACATACACACACTTACAATACACACACACACACACACACTCACACATACATACACACACTTACAATACACACACTTACAATACACACACACACATGTTGAACGCAAACACACACTCACACACACAATACACACACACATACACATTGAACGCAGACACACACACACACACTCACACACACATTCACACACTTACAATACACACACACATACACGTTGAACGCAGACACACACACACACACTCACACACACACACACACATACACACACTTACAATACACACACACACACACACGTAGAACGCAGACACACACACACACTCACACACACATACACACACGTACAATACACACATACACATTGAACGCAGACACACACACACACACAAACACTCACACAAACACTTAACAATACACACACACTTACACATTGAACGCAGACAAACACAAACACTCACACACACACACAGATACACATTGAACGCAGACACACAGACACACACACACATACATATTGAACACACACACACACACACACACACACACACACACACACACACACACACATTGAAGGCAGACACACAGTCACACACACACACCCATACTTTATACACACATACACACATAGCCACACACACACACACCGTAGATATGCAAGTCCACAAAAACAAACCATGCTGTTTTGATCCTTGTCGAGAGCTCCAAGTCTGTCTCGCATGATCACACACTCCCAGACAAAATACAAACATCATGTCAGCCATTCAACACGTCCCACTTCAGCTGTGTGTGTTCAGGTGGAACCAAGCCACAGGACAAACTCTACATGCTCAACACACCCCTGGCACGACACACACTCACATACCCCTGGCACGACACACACTCACACACCACTGGCACGACACACACTCACACACCCCTGGCACGACACACACTCACATACCACTGGCACGAAACTCTCACATACCACTGGCACGACACACACTCACATACCACTGGCACGACACACACTCACATACCACTGGCACGACACACACTCACATACCCCTGGCACGACACACACTCACGCACCACTGGCACGACACACACTCACACACCACTGGCACGACACACACTCACACACCACTGGCACGACACACACTCACACACCCCTGGCACGACACACACTCACATACCACTGGCACGACACACACTCACATACCACCGGCACGACACACACTCACATACCACTGGCACGACACACACTCACATACCACTGGCACGACACACACTCACACACCACTGGCACGACACACACTCACATACCACTGGCACGACACACACTCACATACCACTGGCACGACACACACTCACATACCACTGGCACGACACACACTCACATACCACTGGCACGACACACACTCACATACCACTGGCACGACACACACTCACATACCACTGGCACGACACACACTCACATACCACTGGCACGACACACACTCACATACCACTGGCACGACACACACTCACATACCACTGGCACGACACACACTCACATACCACTGGCACGACACACACTCACATACCACTGGCAGGACACACACTCACATACCACTGGCACGACACACACTCACATACCACTGGCACGACACACACTCACATACCACTGGCACGACACACACTCACAAGGCCGCAGGGGTCCTTCCATGTTTGTTTATCTGTGTACACTGGCTAGTATTTGTGTGTGTGTGTGTGTGTGTGTGTGTGTGTGTGTGTGCGTGCGTGCGTGCGTGCTGGCGTGCGTTCGCGCGTGTGTGTGTGCGTGCTTATCAGTTCAGGATGAAGGGTTGGGATGTATTATCTCTCTGGGAAAGAGTATCCTACATAATGCTGTCGTTGATCAACGCTACAGGAAGAATGAGACAACTGAGCATGTGTGACTAGTGTGACTAGTGTGAGTCAGTCACACCGACACACATACACACATTCTCTCTCACTTTGTCTCTCAGACAGACACACACACACACACACACACACACAGCCTGATATGGTTTCCCTCCCACTCCCAGGCTCTCTGACTGATTGATTTGTAATGAGATCCTATGTCATAGCCCCAGTTTCACGGCATTGTCTCAGAGCAGGGACTTATTAGATACTGGACCACAGACTATAAGATACATGGGAAGAGAAAGGAAGAGGGGGAGGGAGGGAGTCAGAGAGAGAGGAAGAGGGGGAGGGAGGGAGTCAGAGAGAGAGAGGAAGAGGGGGAGGGAGGGAGTCAGAGAGAGAGAGAGGAAGAGGGGGAGGGAGGGAGTCAGATAGAGAGAGAGGAAGAGGGGGAGGGAGGGAGTCAGAGAGAGAGAGAGGAAGAAGGGGAGGGAGGGAGTCAGAGAGAGAGAGGAAGAGGGGGGGAGGGAGTCAGAGAGAGAGAGAGGAAGAGGGGGAGGGAGAGAGTCAGAGAGAGAGAGGAAGAGGGAGAGGGAGGGAGTCAGAGAGAGAGAGAGGAAGAGGGGGAGGGAGGGAGTCAGAGAGAGAGAGAGGAAGAGGGGGAGGGAGGGAGTCAGAGAGAGAGAGAGGAAGAGGGGGAGGGAGGGAGTCAGAGAGAGAGAGAGAGAGGAAGGGAGGGAGTCAGAGAGAGAGAGAGGAAGAGGGGGGGGGAGGGAGTCAGAGAGAGAGAGGAAGAGGGGGAGGGAGGGAGTCAGAGAGAGAGAGAGGAAGAGGGGGAGGGAGGGAGTCAGAGAGAGAGAGAGGAAGAGGGGGAGGGAGGGAGTCAGAGAGAGAGAGAGAGGAAGGGAGGGAGTCAGAGAGAGAGAGAGGAAGAGGGGGAGGGAGGGAGTCAGAGAGAGAGAGGAAGAGGGGGAGGGAGGGAGTCAGAGAGAGAGGAAGAGGGGGAGGGAGGGAGTCAGAGAGAGAGAGAGGAAGAGGGGGAGGGAGGGAGTCAGAGAGAGAGAGGAAGAGGGGGAGGGAGGGAGTCAGAGCGAGAGAGAGGAAGAGGGGGAGGGAGGGAGTCAGAGAGAGAGAGGAAGAGGGGGAGGGAGGGAGTCAGAGAGAGAGAGCAAGAGGGGGAGGGAGGGAGTCAGAGAGAGAGAGCAAGAGGGGGAGGGAGGGAGTCAGAGAGAGAGAAAGGAAGAGGGGGAGGGAGGGAGTCAGAGAGAGAGAGGAAGAGGGGGAGGGAGGGAGTCAGAGAGATAGAGGAAGAGGGGGAGGGAGGGAGTCAGAGAGAGAGAGAGGAAGAGAGAGATAGTGCTATTAAGATGAAGAGATGGGGAAACTTTCTCAAGGTGACTGCCGCAGATAACGACAAACATACAAATGAGTCCTGGAAGTGTTTTAGCTGTGAATGTAAAAAGGGTTGAACTGCTAGTGTATGGCCTAGTCTTACATAACAACCTATTCTTTATGGTTACATAACACAGAGAGAGAGAGAGAGATGGGGGAGAGAGAGAGATGGGGGAGCGAGAGAGATGGGGGAGAGAGATTAGGGAGAGAGAGAGATGGGGGAGAGAGAGAGATGGGGGAGAGAGATGGGGAGAGAGAGAGATGGGGACAAGAGAGAGATGGGGAGAGAGAGAGATGGGGGAGAGAGAGAGAGAGAGAGAGATGGGGAGAGAGATGGGGCGAGAGAGAGAGAGAGATGGGGAGAGAGATGGGGACAAGAGAGAGATGGGGAGAGAGAGAGATGGGGGAGAGAGAGAGAGAGAGAGAGGGGGGGGAGAGAGATGGGGCGAGAGAGAGAGATGGGGAGGGAGAGAGATGGGGACAAGAGAGAGATGGGGAGAGAGAGAGATGGGGGAGAGAGATGGGGAGAGAGAGAGATGGGGACAAGAGAGAGATGGGGAGAGAGAGAGATGGGGGAGAGAGATGGGGAGAGAGAGAGATGGGGACAAGAGAGAGATGGGGAGAGAGAGAGATGGGGGAGAAAGAGAGATGGGGGAGAGAGAGAGAGAGAGAGAGAGGGGGGGAGAGAGATGGGGCGAGAGAGAGAGATGGGGAGGGAGAGAGATAGGGAGGGAGATGGGGAGATGGGGCGAGAGAGAGAGAGATGGGGGAGGGAGAGAGAGAGAGAGGGAGGGAGGGAGATGGGGCGAGAGAGAGAGAGAGACCCCTGACTAACTCAATCCCATTATGCCCATTCTAACATTCATTTCCTAGTTCTGATTAGCGTCATGCAGTCATTACCGTTATCATCCTGGCATCCCCCTATATGTAGCATGACGTAAGGATGACATGGTACACTATGTAAATCCATCCCTGTGGGTTAAGCAGTGATACAGGCCACTTTCACTTTAAGAAATGAAACTTTTATTTTGAATGTATATTTTCATGCCAATATATCCACATACCTACTTCAGTTTGTGTCTCTCTCCATTGACTCCACCGTAAAACCGAAATTATACAGAATTATTCCTTGTAAACTAAATAATTGTCATCCTCTACCAATCCCCCGTCTACCCCCGTCTACTGGCAGTCATGATTGGCTCCTTGGTTCGTCATTACACTTCCTCCTGGTCTTTTCTGGCATCACACTTAGAGGGATAATAAAGAGATGGAGTAGCGGAGGGGTAAAGATAGGGGGATAAGAGAGGAGAGAAAGTAAGACTGTCAGTCCTACTAATGGAACACCGTTGTTCTATCCGTGAGCCACTTAGGGAAGAAATGCAGGGAACCAATCCATGAAAAACGTGTCCTTCTGTCTTTTACTTCTCTCCGTCTTAATTGACTTTTCTGATGTGTAAAAAAATAAAAAATAGCCAACTTGACATCTTCAACAGACTCTTTGATCACAGGGCACCTCAAGCCCTTGGAGATCATTCAGGTTCCCCGTCTTCTTGTTTTCATGAGCTATTGCTATTTCATTCTTACCCGTTTGTTATTCTATCGTTCATTTTCTACCTTTGCCACTTTCTTTCTTCATGTCTTTCTCTCACACTTTAGTTTTGTCTGATCGACGGCAAAGCCCCCTTAGGGACGGACTGATAACCCCAGCACACACCTATACACACACACAGACGCAGGGGCCTTGGTTCACATTCCCTGCACGGACATTTCCACATTTCCCCTCTGAAATGCTCTCTGTAGCCTAGGTTTTTACGTCCCATTTCTGACACCAATGTACAATATATTTTGATAGAAATATAGGCTAGGGCCTACAGTTATGACTAGTAAGATCAGGTGGTCAGGAACAACTCTTGGCCCTTCTTATAACAGTATCACCTGACTCTAAAACCCTACTGGACACAACATTTGACCAAAAAGCAATGTTATGCAACCAAATTTGGAATGAGAGACTTGTGGATCCTCCTACAACTCTGCCTAAAGCTTTTAAAGGGAAACCACAGAGAGGTGTGTATTCCACCACAGAGAGGTGTGTATTCCACCACAGAGAGGTGTGTAATTCTACCACAGAGAGGTGCGTATTCCACCACAGAGAGGTGTGTAATTCTACCACAGAGAGGTGTGTATTCCACCACACAGAGGTGTGTAATTCTACCACAGAGAGGTGTGTAATTCTACCACAGAGAGGTGCGTATTCCACCACAGAGAGGTGTGTAATTCTACCACAGAGAGGTGTGTATTCCACCACACAGAGGTGTGTAATTCTACCACAGAGAGGTGTGTAATTCTACCACACAGAGGTGTGTATTGCACCACAGAGAGGTGTGTATTCCACCACAGAGAGGTGTGTAATTCCACCACAGAGAGGTGTGTACTGTTCCTGAGCCATCTTCCCCTCTCCCTTCATTTCACTGTTACTGTATGGGCATGACCTCTCCCAGTTATACGGGATTATGGTTCTTTTCCATCCAGAGATATTCCGCATTTTACATCATCATGATGATGTGGCCGGTGACCATTTTTTCTTGAAAGTCCAATATCTTGAAAACTTGACGGCTGACATGCAAAACATTTTGGGACTGTATCAACAGTGGACTAATGAAAACAAAAGATTGTTTTTGAGTGGAGTCTCCCTTTTAATGGAACGGCCATTAAAATGTCATTATGGCAACACAGAAATCACCTTTAAAAAGCAGCGATTCCCGCCGGCTGCTTTGTGTAATGGAGTTGATACATTCCCCAGTGCTGGCGAGAGAGAAGAAGAAGCCCTAATGTTGAGGAACATTAATGCTAATCTCTCTGTATTCTAATCTCTCACAAATTATGTTTCCTCCATGCTCTTCCCCTCTGCTAATACGCAAAAACAAGAGATTCATTTCCCAGAGAAAAGAATTGCCCAGTGGAACATTGAATTAATTCTTGATGAAAAAGGTAATGCAATTAGCCTTAGCGCTTCATTGTGGGCGGGCAGTGGCGTGGCGGGAAAAGTCCTCAGCTACTGTTCACTGCACTCTGTTAGCATTTGGCTAACCTCCGCCATTTTGTTGCTTTTCTCTGGGAGTAAAACGGTGGTTTGATAAAGTGGCATCAATCATCAATTGCCACCATGGCTGCTTGTTCTCAGCTATTCAATAGTGGATGTAGACACAGGAAGCCAGGTAGGGTATGGATTCTCTGGACAGTCAATACCTTTAATTGATTGATGAAGTGCCAAGGAGCCATGTACCCTTTTGAAGGCCTGAGATTGACATCCCTGCGGTACACTAAGGGATGTAGGTCACCGCTCCATCAGTTTTTCCCCCATCAAAGTAGCTGTTTAATGTCAACAATTCAACTCAATGGATATGTATGTTGTATTTAAGCCTCTGTTTTAGTGGGTGCAGTAGGTGACACTATTCAAAATGAACAAGCTTCAGTCACCCGACAGACAGCTTGATTGGTTACATGTGGCTCAGCCACTGTTGAGCCCTTAAAGGCATTAATCGTGCTCCGAACACAACCAGTGACAACACCACAATTAGGGTTTTAATCGTCCATGTCAACCAATTGCACTTCCCGTTGAATAACGTTACTATTTTATCCCGCCGAAGTGCGTGTTAGAATGCACAAATTTGACTGTGATTACACAACTCATTAATTTACATCCCAACCTCTTGCTCTTGTTTACTCCATTAACTCGATACTTTAGTCCTTTTAACATTTTAGCAGCTATTTTTAAATATTCCTAAAATATTGAATGAATAATTCAAACAGTGCTCCAAGCTAAAGCCATGGTTGAACCTCACAAAATGGTGCCATGTGGGGAAGGTTTTCCGCTAAATAAATCCACATAGCTAATTAGATAAAGCAATCAATGGAGATGTTTGCGAAGTGGGGGTCTGGAGCGGACAGATAGCGGCGTGCTGCGTGCCGCGACCCACTCCAACATACGAGCTTGACCCCTTGTGTCAAACCAGGAAGTGCTGTGGGAAAAGGCACGGACAGGGGCCAATGGGAATGAACCATCTGTCATACCACAGCAGTGAACAGGCACAGTCAAAACAAAAACTCTCCCTTGGTGTCCCTCTCTCCACTGTATTCTACAGTAGTTATGTCAACTCACTCCACCATGGTTACTACAAGGAGAGGGGAGAGGAGAGGAGGGAAGGGGGGGGTAAAGAGGGATGTGAGAGGAGAGAGAGAGAGGTGGGTAGACTGTAATAAAGTTGAAGCAGTAGGAGGCTGTCAACACTAATAGATGGGAGAGAGAGAGAGAGAGCGAGAGAGAGAGGTAGAGAAGGAGAGTAGAGGGAGTGGAGGAGAGTAGAGGAGGAGAGTAGAGAGAGAGGAGGAGATGGAGAGGAGGAGAGAGAGAGAGAGAGAGGGGTAGAGGAGGAGAGTAGTTGTAGATGGAGAGGAGGAGAGTAGAGAGGAGGAGTGTAGAGAGAGAGGACGAGATGGAGAGGAGGAGAGAGAGAGAGAGGTAGAGGAGGAGAGTAGAGGTAAAGGGAGAGGAGGAGAGTAGAGGTAGAGTAGAGAGGAGGAGAGTAGAGGTAGAGGAGGAGAGTAGAGGTAGAGTAGGAGAGTAGAGGTAGAGGAGGAGAGTAGAGGTAGAAGAGGAGAGTAGAGGTAGAGGAGGAGAGTAGAGGTAGAGGAGGAGAGTAGAGGTAGAGGAGGAGAGTAGAGGTAGAGGAGGAGAGTAGAGGTAAAGGGAGAGGAGGAGAGTAGAGGTAGAGTAGAGAGGAGGAGAGTAGAGGTAGAGGAGGAGAGTAGAGGTAAAGGAGGAGAGAGAGAGAGAGAGAGAGAGAGAGAGAGGACCTAAAGAGGGTGGTGAATGTTAAATGTAATAGAGTAGTCCATTCTACACTCTACCTGGCTGAAGCATGACTGCCCACCATTATGCCCCAACAGTGATCACACACTGGGTCACTGGCCACTGCACGGTACCTGTCATGCTGGAGAAGGTTTATGTTGGACAGACTTTATGGAAATACATACTTGGATAGCCCTTTCATTAATGTTTAGTAGACCTGGGTTGCTGAACTACACAAAAGTGATGGGTAATCTTTTCTGAGATCTGAAAATAATATGTCGACAGCTTCCGGAGATATGTTCTCTCCCTCTAACCCTCTCTCCCTCTCTCTCTCTGTCTCTCTGTCTCTGTCTCTCTCTCTCTCTCTCTCCTAGGAACAGGGAAGGATCGGCGTCATCTTCAACGTGGGAACGGATGACATTGTCATCGAGGAGAGCGCGGTGATGGTGAGCGACGGCAAATACCACGTGGTGCGCTTCACGCGCAGCGGTGGCAACGCTACCCTGCAGGTGGACAGCCAGCCCGTCATCGAACGCTTCCCCTCAGGTAGGACCACCGGGAGGGAGGGAGGGAGGGAGGGATTAAGGTAGCAGATGAACTAAAGGAATACAGTGGGAGAGAAAGTGAGAGAGTAAAATAATATGGTTGTTTTGTTGCAGGGCATCATCTTCTATGAGTCAGTATACCACCCAGTCATGTATTACATAGCAGTCCTACTTGCTACTTAATCATGAATAGCCAATGACAAGTAAAATGGTTGGTCATATTAGATATATTGGTTATATTATTGTTGCCAAAACAAAAACTCTCACTTGGTGTCTCTCTCTCCACTGTATTCTACAGTAGTTATGTCAACTCCCTCCACCATGGTGACTACAAGGAAGACATTTTCTGTTTCTGATCCCTGATCATACTGAGCTGGATCTATCCACACTGTTAGAACCATTATCCCGGAAGGCAAGGAATGATTCAGTAATGGTTGAATTGTCATATTAATAATGCTGCTTTTCTTACACACCAATGGGTGTTTCACTAGCCTGGGGACCCGTCTCTTCAGCTAACCGACTCCCTGTAGTCCATGTCATGTGTCTTTGGCAAGGACAAGGAGTGGAATGTTAGCTAAAGAGACTGGTTCTCACAGTGTTTCAGAATCATTCAGAAAGGTCTGATTCAAATTGAGGGTTTTCTCCGGTAAAAGTTTGAGCTCGCTGGTTGATTCTCCTGTTGCGTGCCTGTTGTCTCATTCTATAGCGCCAATTACTACTGTCTCTAGGGAATTCATGGTTCGATGAGAAAAAGTTCACAAAAGTTTGTTTATGGTTAACTCTAAGAAAATACACCCACTCCACAGTATGAAATCCCAAACCCTGCCTCTGTGGAGTGATCCAGGAGTAACACTGCCTCTCTCTCCTCTCTGAAATGTCTAATTGAAGTTAAAGTTTAACATGGTTAAGGTAAGGTTTAAGGTTAGGGTTAGATAAGGGTTAAGGTTAGGCTAGGGATGTCTCAAGGATCCCGAATAGCACTAACCTTCTTCACTCTGGAACCCTCTGTCACCGTGGTGATCCAACCGACACACATTGGCTCCATTGTCTCCTGCAGAGAAAATCTAGATCCTCTCTCCATCCGTCAGCACTAGGACAGAGGTCCATGTATCACAACCAGGAAGAATAGAACGCCAAATAGAACACAGAAGAATAGAACACAGAAGATTAGAACACAGAAGAATAGAACACAGAAGAATAGAACACAGAAGAATAGAACACAGAATAGAACACAGAAGAATAGAACACTGAATAGAACACTGAAGAATAGAACACAGAAGAATAGAACACAGAAGGATAGAACAATGAATAGAACACAGAACAATAGAACACTAAATAGAACACTGAATAGAACACAGAAGAATAGAACACTGAATAATAGAACACTGAATAATAGAACACTGAATAATAGAACACGGAAGAATAGAACACAGAAGAATAGAACGCTGAATAATAGAACACAGGAGAATAGAACGCTGAAGAATAGAACACAGAAGAATAGAATGCTGAAGAGTAGAACACAGAAGAATAGAACACAGAAGAATAGAACACAGACGAATAGAACACTGAATAATAGAACACTGAATAATAGAACACTGAATAATAGAACACTGAATATAACACAGAAGAATATAACACAGAAAAATAAAACACAGAAGAATAAAACACAGAAGAAAAAAACACAGAAGAATAGAACACAGAAGAATAGAACACAGAATAGAACATCGAATAGAACACAAAATAGAACACAGAAGAATAGAACACCAAATAGAACACAGAAGAATAGAACACTGAATAATAGAACATTGAATAGAACACTGAATAGAACACTGAATAGAACACAGAAGAGAACACAGAAGAATAGAACACCGAATAGAACACAGAAGAATAGAACACAGAAGAATAGAACACTGAATAGGACACAGAAGAATAGAACACTGAATAGAACACAGAAGAATAGAACACTGAATAATATAACACTGAATAATTGAACACAGAAGAATAGAACACAGAAGAATAGAACACTGAATAGAACACTGAATAGAACACTGAAGAATCGAACACAGAAGAATCGAACACAGAAGAATAGAACACAGAAGAATAGAACACCGAATAGAACACAGAATAATAGAACACCGAATAGAACACTGAAGAATCGAACACAGAAGAATCGAACACAGAAGAATAGAACACAGAAGAATAGAACACAGAAGAATAGAACACCGAATAGAACACAGAAGAATAGAACACTGAATAAAACACTGAATAGAACACTGAAGAATCGAACACAGAAGAATCGAACACAGAAGAATAGAACACCAAATAGAACACTGAATAGAACACAGAAGAATAGAACACTGACTAGAACACTGAAGAATAGAGCACAGAAGAATAGAACACAGAAGAATATAACACAGAAGAATAAAACACAGAAGAATAAAACACAGAAGAATAGAACACCAAATAGAACATCAAATAGAACACCAAATAGAACACCGAAGAATAGAACACAGAAGAATAGAACACTGAATAGAACACAGAAGAGAACACAGAAGAATAGACCACTGAATAGAACACAGAATAATAAAACACAGAAGAATAATACACAGAAGAATAAAACACAGAAGAATAGAACACAGAAGAATAGGACACTGAATAGAACACAGAAGAATAGAACACAGTAGCCGGGCAGCCTGTTGACACCAGCATGTTATCTCTGACTTTCATTTCCTTGTAATTGAATTCGGAGGCCTCTTTTCTTCCTCTGTTGTTGTTGTTGTTGTTGTTGTTGTCGGCGTTGTTATTTTGTCAGTCGAGCGTTTCTCTTTTTCTCTCCCCTCCTGCTGATCGAGGTTTTAGAGTTTGTTTGTTTGTCGGTTTAGTTGTTGGGGCTGATGCTATTGTTGCGTTGTGTGTTTGGGGTGGGGTGGAGGAGGAGGAGGAGATGATGGGGTTTGAGGGGAACGGGGGTGCGCTAGGCAGATTATCTTTACTCATTTATGTTGGCTACATACACAGTATATTTAGAGTGGCTCTTTGAAGGTTCCCTGTCTGTCTGTCTGTCTGTCTCAAGTCTTCCTGAGGAAAAGCGGAGCTGCTGCGCATTAGGAGTGCAAAGCTCTGATGGGACGGAGGGATAGAAGAAAGGAGGTAGGAAGGGGGACTTACCAGGGGGTGTGTGAAGTGAAATAGGGTAGGGGGGTACATTTTAAGAAGGAGGAAGAATGGCGTCGGAACAGAAGCCTGTGACACAAATTATTATTAATCCACTGAGTTTGTCTGAAGGAATCGCTCCGAAAAATGGAACAGAATTTAGTTATGAACTTACAAGTCATAGAATAGAATGGTAGACCTGTGTGGACATAGCACACTCAAGGCACTCTTACCAGAATGATAAAGATCAATGGCCTTTATTACAATGAATGATCTATCGGGGAGAATATGTCATATCCACCGGTCGACCAAGAACCAGATCAACTGCCGATGCAGACTGAATGGCCACAGTCGAACAATTTCCAGATAGAGATTCAAAATGCGGTCCGGATTCTCCATTAATGTATATCTGGCTGATTTATTTCTGTCTACACTATAGGAAAATGGTCTCTCATGGCCATTTTGGATCAGTGCAGAGAGCCTCTCTGCGCAGCCATAGCGTCTGTAAATGCATGTGCCTGCTTCCCGGCCGAAACGGTTCGGAAGAGTAGGTGCATATATTATGATTACATTTTGTGCCACTTTTGTTGGTTTTGGACTTCGGCAAGGGTTTTTTCGGGTTGATCGGGGACACAACATTTTCTCTTGAGGCAAGCTGAAGCCGGTAGCTGAAGTCTACACCCCTTCGCTGGGGATTGATCAATAGTAGGAATTATTTAGTCTTTGTTGTCATTCAACGAGACACAACACGTTTTCATTGAGAAAAAAAGATGGCTGGCTGGAGGAGATGAGGGGGACTCCTCCTCATCTCATAGACTGTGGGCAGGTGATTTGGAGGGCAACCGGTAACAGGGACAGACTGGGGAAAGATAAGCTCTCCCAGAGGAGGGAGGGAGGGAAGGGGTAGAGGGGGGGTTCGCTACCATAGCATTGCAGGGAGCTGAGGTACTAGCTGAAGAAGTAAAAAAAAACACCGTCCTTGGTGTGAAAGTAAAATATTAACCACTGAATAAGAGAGGACAGGTAGACTGGCTTTCTGAAAAGAATCAATTTTACATCTTGGGTTTTGAGAACTGCCCTCAGTTCAACTGCAGCAAATAGCAACCATTCAACAACCTCAGCTTCAGATTCCCAAGGTAGGCTTTACAAGAACAGAAAGTGTGAGGAAGCTGTGGTGGGTCAAACATTCAACAACCTCAGCTTCAGATTCCCAAGGTAGGCTTTACAAGAACAGAAAGTGTGAGGAAGCTGTTGTGGGTCAAACATTCAACAACCTCAGCTTCAGATTCCCAAGGTAGGCTTTACAAGAACAGGAAGTGTGAGGAAGCTGTGTTGGGTCAAACATTCAACAACTAAATACCTTTGTTGATATTTTTTGGGGAAAGCTCTAGAGTTGATACCGTTGCTCCGTACTGTGTGCGTGTGTGTGTGTGTGTGTGTGTGTGTGTGCGTGTGTGCGAGCGTGTCACAGCATACCCCAGCCTAGACAGAGGACAGACACGAAGTGACACAGTACCACCCCTGTCACCTCCAGGCCCTCAGAACAGCATTATTGAATTCTTCTCCCCAGATGCAGGCCCAATAAAACCATCATGGTCTCACACAGAGAGACCAGGTCTGGGTGTTTAAGGTCAGACAGATGGGGTATCTCTCCACATGGGCCACTATTGCCTTCAGATTGGTTTTACACCTATGTTTGTTTGTCTGTCAGATATAAGTGATGGAGACAATAGCAGGACAGTTACCTCTATAAGAAGTAGGAAGTCATCTCGGTTTAGTGTTGATGGTAGAGCAGGACAGTTACCTCTATAAGAAGTAGGAAGTAGTCTCGGGTTAGTGTTGATGGTAGAGCAGGACAGTTATCTCTATAAGAAGTAGGAAGTAGTCTCGGTTTAGTGTTGATGGTATAGCAGGACAGTTACCTCTATAAGAAGTAGGAAGTCATCTCGGTTTAGTGTTGATGGTAGAGCAGGACAGTTATCTCTATAAGAAGTAGGAAGTAGTCTCGGTTTAGTGTTGATGGTATAGCAGGACAGTTATCTCTATAAGAAGTAGGAAGTAGTCTCGGTTTAGTGTTGATGGTATAGCAGGACAGTTATCTCTATAAGAAGTAGGAAGTCGTCTCGGGTTAGTGTTGATGGTAGAGCAGGACAGTTACCTCTATAAGAAGTAGGAAGTCGTCTCGGGTTAGTGTTGATGGTAGAGCAGGACAGTTATCTCTATAAGAAGTAGGAAGTCGTCTCGGTTTAGTGTTGATGGTAGAGCAGGACAGTTATCTCTATAAGAAGTAGGAAGTCGTCTCGGTTTAGTGTTGATGGTAGAGCAGGACAGTTACCTCTATAAGAAGTAGGAAGTAGTCTCGGGTTAGTGTTGATGGTAGAGCAGGACAGTTACCTCTATAAGAAGTAGGAAGTCGTCTCGGTTTAGTGTTGATGGTAGAGCAGGACAGTTATCTCTATAAGAAGTAGGAAGTCGTCTCGGGTTAGTGTTGATGGTAGAGCAGGACAGTTATCTCTATAAGAAGTAGGAAGTCGTCTCGGGTTAGTGTTGATGGTAGAGCAGGACAGTTATCTCTATAAGAAGTAGGAAGTAGTCTCGGTTTAGTGTTGATGGTAGAGCAGGACAGTTATCTCTATAAGAAGTAGGAAGTAGTCTCGGTTTAGTGTTGATGGTAGAGCAGGACAGTTATCTCTATAAGAAGTAGGAAGTCGTCTCGGTTTAGTGTTGATGGTAGAGCAGGACAGTTACCTCTATAAGAAGTAGGAAGTAGTCTCGGTTTAGTGTTGACGGTATAGCAGAACAGTTATCTCTATAAGAAGTAGGAAGTCGTCTCGGGTTAGTGTTGATGGTAGAGCAGGACAGTTATCTCTATAAGAAGTAGGAAGTAGTCTCGGTTTAGTGTTGATGGTAGAGCAGGACAGTTATCTCTATAAGAAGTAGGAAGTCGTCTCGGGTTAGTGTTGATGGTAGAGCAGGACAGTTATCTCTATAAGAAGTAGGAAGTAGTCTCGGGTTAGTGTTGATGGTAGAGCAGGACAGTTATCTCTATAAGAAGTAGGAAGTAGTCTCGGTTTAGTGTTGATGGTAGAGCAGGACAGTTACCTCTATAAGAAGTAGGAAGTAGTCTTGGTTTAGTGTTGATGGTAGAGCAGGACAGTTATCTCTATAGAGCAGGACAGTTATCTCTATAAGAAGTAGGAAGTCATCTCGGTTTAGTGTTGATGGTAGAGCAGGACAGTTATCTCTATAAGAAGTAGGAAGTAGTCTCGGGTTAGTGTTGATGGTAGAGCAGGACAGTTACCTCTATAAGAAGTAGGAAGTAGTCTCGGTTTAGTGTTGATGGTATAGCAGGACAGTTATCTCTATAAGAAGTAGGAAGTAGTCTCGGTTTAGTGTTGATGGTAGAGCAGGACAGTTATCTCTATAAGAAGTAGGAAGTCGTCTCGGGTTAGTGTTGATGGTAGAGCAGGACAGTTATCTCTATAAGAAGTAGGAAGTCGTCTCGGTTTAGTGTTGATGGTAGAGCAGGACAGTTATCTCTATAAGAAGTAGGAAGTCGTCTCGGGTTAGTGTTGATGGTAGAGCAGGACAGTTATCTCTATAAGAAGTAGGAAGTAGTCTCGGTTTAGTGTTGATGGTAGAGCAGGACAGTTATCTCTATAGAGCAGGACAGTTACCTCTATAAGAAGTAGGAAGTAGTCTCGGGGTAGTGTGAGCGTGAGTTAGGTCTTTCCTCAGATAGACCCATTTATATCTCCACAACCAAGCTAACGTACAACAACAAGACCTTGATGATGTTTTTGCATTTTAGTCGACTGGCTGCAGAGTCTCAAGAGCTCAAGGGTTAGGAATCTTGTGTTCTGATGGTTTTAAGTTCCCATATGACAGGTTTCCTCCTCTCCCCTGGTTATATGATGGTGTTTAACACAGTGTGAGGCCAGTGAGCCTCTCTCCTCCTCCTCTGTCGTGGAAGTCGATGAAACGAGACACACTAAGTATTACCTTTACCAACATGGCTATAATTTGATTTAAGTTGCAACTAAGAATATTGCTCTGGTCTAGTGTGTACAATATGTTTCTATGTGCCTCTATCTACAGCACCAGCCGAGGATTAACAGGAGCAGAAGCACTATGTTCCTTACATGACTTGTCACATTGTCATCCCACATTCAATTCCCTATAGCTGGGCTGTCTCCAGATGATTGCCATAGCTGTCGCCTCGTAACTACATCATTATGACCAGTTGAGTACACACTGTCCCAACACACTTTCCTGATCCAGGGTGTTTGCAGAACACCACCAGTAAAGCTGTCTCGTGGCTTTGGCTCCTGGCTGTGCCTGAGAAGAAAGGAGCTTAGAGAGAGAGATAAACATTTTGAGGTACACAGAGAGAGGGGGAGGAAGAGGGAAGTTGGGAAAGAGTTAGGTAGGGAAGGAAGGAAGTGGTGAAATTAGAATGAGAGCAAGGAGAGATGAAGGAGAGAGAGAGCGAGAGAGGGAGGGAGAGGAAAAAAGGAGAGGTGTGCAGAGAGAGGGGGGCACAAGAGGAGAGAGGGGAGTGTTCCCGTAGCGATGTCCACCTACCCTCAGAATGAGAGGTGATAATTGGGATAATTCACTGTATCACCATACCAGTGGGTCAGAAGTTTACATACGCTAAGTTGACTGTGCCTTTAAACAGCTTGGAAAATTCCAGAAAATGATGTCATGGCTTTAGAAGCTTCTGATAGGCAGGTGTACCTGTGCATGTATTTCAAGGACTACCTTCAAACCCAGTGCCTCTTTGCTTGACATTATGGGAAAATCAAAATAAATCAGACCTCAGAAAAAAATGTGTAGACCTCAACAAGTCTGGTTCATCCTTGGGAGCAATTTCCAAATACCTGAAGGTACCACGTTCATCTGTACAAACAAAAGTACGCAAGTATAAACACCATGGGACCACGCAGCCGTCGTACCGCTCAGGAAGGAGATGTGTTTTGTCTCCTAGAGATGAACGTACTTTGCTGTGAAAATTCAAAATTAATCCCAGAACAACACCTTGTGGACCTTGTGGACAGGACCTTGTGAAGGTGCTGGAGGAAACAGGTACAAAAGTATCTATATCCACAGTAAAACGAGTCCTATATCGACATAACCTGAAAGGCCGCTCAGCAAGGAAGAAGCCACTGCTCCAAATCCTCCATAAAGAAGCCAGACTACGATTTGCAACCGCACATGTGGACAAAGATCGTACTTTTTGGAGAAATGTCCTCTGGTCTGATGAAACAAAAATGTAACTGTGTGGCCATAATGACCATCATTATGTTTGGAGGAAAAAGGGGGAGGCTTGCAAGCCGAAGAACACCATCCCAACCATCAAGCACGGAGGTGGCAGCATCATGTTGTGCAGGTGCTTTGCTGCAGGAGGGACTGGTGCACTTCACAAAATAGGTGGCATCATGAGGGTGGAAAATGATGTGGATTTATTGAGGCAACATCTCAAGACGTCAGTCAAGAAGTTAAAGCTTGGTCGCAAATGGGTCTTCCAAATGGACAATGACCCCAAGCATACTTCCAAAGTTGTGGCAAAATGGCTTAAGGACAACAAAGTCAAGGTATTGGAGTGGTCATCGCAAAGCCCTGACCTCAATCCCATAGAAAATTTGTGGGCAGAATTGAAAAAGCGTGTGCGAGCAAGGAGGCCTACAAACCCGACTCAGTTACACCAGCTCTGTCAGGAGGAATGGGCCCAAATTCACCCAACTTATTGTGGGAAGCTTGTGGAAGGCTACTTTGTCCCAAGCTAAACCATTTAAAGGCAATGCTACCAAATACTAACTGAGTGTATGTAAACTTCTGACCCACTGGGAATGTGATGAAAGAAATAAAAGCTGAAATAAATTATTCTCTCTACTATAATTCTAACATTTCACATTCTTAAAATAAAGTGGTGATCCTAACTGACCTAAGACAGGGAATTTTTACTAGGATTAAACGCCAGGAATTGTGAAAAACTGAGTTTAAATGAATTTGGCTAAGTTGTATATAAACTTCCTACTTCAACTGTAGATTGAGATGACACACATTCACTTACGGATGACACACACACATAAGCTAAGCATCAGACGCTCATAGCCTAGTGTGGTAGAAATTCAGCTAAAATACATCTGAGAATGTAGTGCTGAGGTAAAGAGAAGAAAGAGTTGGAAACAGAGAAAAAGAGAGAGAAGAGTGAGAGAGAAAAAATGGAAAGAGATAGATGGAGATACAGAACAGTGGGAAACAGAAAGAGTGAAATAGAGAGAAAGAAAACGTAAAAAGAGAAAGATACGGAGTGGGAAACGTAGAGAAATAAAAAAAGGAGATACAATGACTATTTTCAGCCTCCCCTGTGCTCTTGCTGCCAGGCATTTAACAGAAGTGGCTGAGTGCTGACCCATACTGAACCCGCAGGCTGGAGCCAGAGCGAGAGAGAGAGAGAACCAGAGAGCCAGGGTGTCTGAGCAGCTCAGTTCTCCCAGCCACGGGTCTCTTTGTCCCAGCCTCACAGAGGTCGGCACAGGAGGAGCCTGCAGAGCAGCTCAACCCTTTTAAAGTCTACCTGCCTTTCTTTACCCTCTCTTTACTCCAAGCCTCTCTAACTGCTAGGGGATGAGAGAGAGGGAGAGAGAGGGGATGAGAGGGAGAGAGAGAGGGAGAGAGACAATGAGAGAAAGAGGGGATGAGAGACAGGGAGAGAGAGAGGGAGAGAGAGAGGGAGAGAAAGAGAGCGAGAAAAATGAGCACAAATGAACAAGAGAGAGGGGGAGGGAGTGATGGCACAAAAGAATGACAGGAGAGGGAGAAAGAGAGTTGTGAGGAGGCCAGGTCTCTGAGCAACTCAGCACTTCTCTTCCCTCTACCAAAGGCTTTAAGGGCCCAGCCGTTCCTGTCTTAAGGGCCAGTGTACCAAGGGCCATGGACGTGGCAGTCTGGCAGGGCTTAGACAGACTGGCTCCAGCTTAGGGAACACTAGGTCAGGAACACACAGGCATAGGCTCTGCCCCCATAGTTTGCTACTCGGAGTAGAATGGTGTGGAACTTGAACCGTATAGCAGTTGTGCAATGTGACTACTTAAAGTGCAGTAGAACTTCAATACTTGAACCCTAGCAATGTGACTTTGATGCTCCACTGAGCTAAATGGAACGGGGATGGACCAATGATGCATTATGGGTAGGATTTATTATTAAGGAGTGCTATGATGTACTTGGAGAATGGCCATTTCCTATAGGACAGTGGCTTCAGATGAATGTGCTCCAAGGATATTAGATCAGTATTTCTGGTAGGGTATAGAGTGGGTTATTCAGTACTTATAAGCACTTTTCATGGATAGCTTTTGTTTGATGTTAGAGTTGAGTGATAAAATGGCAGACCACCTCCAACCTAGTCTTTGGACTGAATTCCAGTCAAATCAGATGTGTATAAAATGTTATTTAAGGGGGAAAAAGGATGTCATTGGGATGGGTACGGGAGGGGTACAGGATGGGTACGGGAGGGGGACGGGAAGGGGATGGGAGGGGTACGGGAGGGGTATGGGAGGGGGACGGGAAGGGGATGGGAGGGGTACGAGAGGGGTACAGGAGGGGGACGGGGAGGGGATGGGAGGGGGACGGGAGGGGTACAGGATGGGTACGGGAGAGGCACGGGAAGGGGATGTGAGGGGTACGGGAGGGGTACAGGAGGGGGACGGGAAGGGGATGGGAGGGGTACATGATGGGTACGGGAGGGGGACGGGAAGGGGATGGGAGGGGTATGGGAGGGGGACAGGAGGGGACGGGACGGGAAGGGGACGGGAGGTGGACGGGAGGGGGGAGGGAGGGGGACAGGAGGGGGACCGGAGCCCTCATCAGGGAGACGGAGAGACAAGGAAAAGATTGCTCAAGCTAAGTGGGCTAAACCAGTCTACATTGAAACAAAAGTATTCTTCCACGAGAAATTCCATCATTTGTTGTTTTGTTGATGGTGGTTGAAAACGCTCCAGAATCTCCCATAACTGTTTAATTGGGTTGAGATCTGGTGACTGAGACGGCCATGTCAAATGGTTTACATCGTTTTCATGCTCATCAAACCATTGAGTGACCACTCGTGGCCTGTGGATGGGGGCATTGTCATTATATGGGGGCATAGCCATAGTAGCCAAAATAATGGGCTGCCCAGCATTTTTATACATGACCCTAAGCATGATGGGATGTTAATTGCTTAATGAAATCAGAAACCACACCCTTGTTTCATTATACATTGTATCCCTCATTTACTCAACTGTCCTATTATTTTGGCAGCTGCCTATACATTCTGACTCACCTACACACCCAAGAGCTAGCTAATCATACAGGTGGAGGAGAAAAGCTCCCCTCACTCACTCACTCACTCACTCACTCACACATTACTGCTTCTCTAGAGAGACACATATCAACACATGCTGTGTAGTGGACATACACACACATACTTAATTACTTACTTACGCACGCACGCACGCACGCACACACACACACACACACACACACACACACACACACACACACACACACACACACACACACACACACACACACACACACACACACACACACACACACACACACACACACACACACACACACACACACTCAGTCAGTCAAAGGTTTGGACACACCTACTCATTCAAGGGATTTTCTTGATTTGTACTATAGAATAATAGTGAAGACATCAAAACTATGAAATAATAATGTGCTGAGGCCTTGTTTTTCCTTCACTCTGAGGTCCAACTCATCTCAAACCATCTCAACTGGGTTGAGGTCAGGTGATTGTGGAGGCCAGGTCATTTGATGGAGCACTGCATCTGTCATGTATTGTCATGTTGTGTCTTGTTTCTGTCCTTTCCCTTCACCCTGTCTCCCTCTGCTGGTCGTTATTAGGTTACCTTTTCTCCCCCTCTTTCCCCCAGCTGTTCCTTGTCTCCTCCTAACTACCTCGTCACCCCTTTTCCCACCTGTTCCCTTTTTCCCTCTGATTAGTCCTCTATATCTCTCTCTGTTTTTGTTCCTGTCTTTGTCGGATTCTCGTTTGTGTTACTCATGCCTGAACCAGACTATCGTCGTGTTTGCTGCAACCTTGTCCTGTCCTGTCGGAATCTGCCTGTTCATCTAACCTTGTCCTGTCCTGTCGGAATCTGCCTGTCCATCTGAGCCTACGTGTGTTTCGTCATTAAAGTAACTCTGTTTTGTTAATTCGCTTTTGGGTCCTCATTCACGCACCATAACAGAAGAATCCGACCAAGAATGGACCCAGCGACTTCGGATCCTCTCCACTCTGCCGTCGAGATCCAGGGAGCGATGCTAGGCAGACACGAGCAGGAATTGTCTGCTGCTCGACATGCCGTTGAGACCCTGGCCACCCAAGTCTCCAACCTCACAGAACAGGTTCACCATCTCCGCCTCGATCCACTGGCCACTTCCAGGGCTTTCGAATCTCCGGAGCCCAGAATCAATAACCCGCCGTGTTACTCTGGGGAGCCCACTGAATGCCGCTCGTTCCTCACCCAGTGTGATATTGTGTTTTCTCTCCAGCCCAACACTTACTCCAGGAGCACTGCTCGTGTCGCCTACGTCATATCTCTCCTTACTGGACGGGCTCGTGAGTGGGGCACGGCAATCTGGGAGGCAAGGGCTGAGTGTACTAACCAGTATCAGGACTTTAAGGAGGAGATGATACGGGTTTTTGATCGATCTGTTTTTGGGGAGGAGGCTTCCAGGGCCCTGTCTTCCCTATGTCAAGGTAATCGATCCATAACAGACTACTCTATTGAGTTTCGCACTCTTGCTGCCTCCAGTGGCTGGAACGAGCCGGCTTTGCTCGCTCGTTTTCTGGAGGGTCTCCGCGCAGAGGTAAAGGATGAGATTCTCTCCCGGGAGGTTCCTTCCAGCGTGGATTCCTTGATTGAACTCGCTATTCGCATTGAGCGACGGGTTGATCTTCGTCACCGAGCTCGTGGAAAGGAGCTCGCGTTCTCCGTTGCCCCCCTCTCCGCATCACTACCATCTTCCTCTGCCGGCTCGGGTGCTGAGCCTATGCAGCTGGGAGGTATCCACATCTCGACTAAGGAGAGGGAACGGAGAATCACCAACCGCCTCTGTCTCTATTGCGGTTCTGCTGGTCATTTTGTCACTTCATGTCCAGTAAAAGCCAGAGCTCATCAGTAAGCGGAGGGCTACTGGTGAGCGCTACTACTCCTGTCTCTCCTTCAAGATCCTGCACTACCTTGTCGGTCCATCTACGCTGGACCGGTTCGTCAGCTTCCTGCAGTGCCTTAATAGACTCTGGGGCGGAGGGCTGTTTTATGGACGAGACCTGGGCTCGGGAACATGACATTCCTCTCAGACAGTTAAGGGAGCCCACGGCCTTGTTCGCCTTGGATGGTAGTCCTCTCCCCAGGATTCAGCGTGAGACGCTACCTTTAACCCTCACTGTCTCTGGTAATCATAGCGAAACCATTTCTTTTTTAATTTTTCGTTCACCTTTTACACCTGTTGTTTTGGGCCATCCCTGGCTAGTTTGTCATAATCCTTCTATTAATTGGTCTAGTAATTCTATCCTCTCCTGGAACGTCTCTTGTCATGTGAAATGTTTAATGTCTGCTATCCCTCCTGTTTCCTCTGTCTCTTCTTCACAGGAGGAGCCTGGTGATTTGACAGGGGTGCCGGAGGAATATCACGATCTGCGCACGGTGTTCAGTCGGTCCAGGGCCACCTCTCTTCCTCCACACCGGTCGTATGATTGTAGTATTGATCTCCTTCCGGGAACCACTCCCCCCCGGGGTAGACTATACTCTCTGTCGGCTCCCGAACGTAAGGCTCTCGAAGATTATTTGTCTGTAGCTCTTGCCGCCGGTACCATAGTCCCCTCCTCCTCTCCCGCCGGAGCGGGGTTTTTTTTTGTTAAGAAGAAGGACGGGTCCCTGCGCCCCTGCATAGATTATCGAGGGCTGAATGACATAACAGTGAAGAATCGTTATCCGCTTCCTCTTATGTCTTCAGCCTTCGAGATCCTGCAGGGAGCCAGGTTTTTCACTAAGTTGGACCTTCGTAACGCTTACCATCTCGTGCGCATCAGGGAGGGGGACGAGTGGAAGACGGCGTTTAACACTCCGTTAGGGCACTTTGAATACCGGGTTCTTCCTTTCGGCCTCGCTAACGCTCCAGCTGTCTTTCAGGCATTAGTCAATGATGTCCTGAGAGACATGCTGAACATCTTTGTTTTCGTTTACCTTGACGATATCCTGATTTTTTCACCGTCACTCCAGATTCATGTTCAGCACGTTCGACGTGTCCTCCAGCGCCTTTTAGAGAATTGTCTTTTTGTGAAGGCTGAGAAGTGCACTTTTCATGCCTCCTCCGTCACATTTCTCGGTTCTGTTATTTCCGCTGAAGGCATTAAGATGGATCCCGCTAAGGTCCAGGCTGTCATTGATTGGCCCGTCCCTAAGTCACGCGTCGAGCTGCAGCGCTTTCTCGGCTTCGCGAACTTCTATCGTCGTTTCATCCGTAATTTCGGTCAGGTGGCAGCTCCTCTCACAGCCCTTACTTCTGTCAAGACGTGCTTTAAGTGGTCCGTTTCCGCCCAGGGAGCTTTTGATCTCCTCAAGAATCGTTTTACATCCGCTCCTATCCTTGTTACACCTGACGTCTCTAGACAGTTCGTGGTCGAGGTTGACGCGTCAGAGGTGGGCGTGGGAGCCATTCTTTCTCAGCGCTCCCTCTCTGACGACAAGGTCCACCCTTGCGCGTATTTTTCTCATCGCCTGTCGCCGTCGGAACGTAACTATGATGTGGGAAACCGCGAACTGCTCGCCATCCGCTTAGCCCTAGGCGAATGGCGACAGTGGTTGGAGGGGGCGACCGTTCCTTTTGTCGTTTGGACTGACCATAGGAACCTTGAGTACATCCGTTCTGCCAAACGACTTAATGCGCGTCAGGCGCGCTGGGCGCTGTTTTTCGCTCGTTTCGAGTTCGTGATTTCTTATCGTCCGGGCTCTAAGAACACCAAGCCTGATGCTTTATCTCGTCTCTTCAGTTCTTCAGTAGCCTCCACTGACCCCGAGGGGATTCTCCCTGAGGGGCGTGTTGTCGGGTTGACTGTCTGGGGAATTGAGAGGCAGGTAAAGCAAGCACTCACTCAAACTCCGTCGCCGCGCGCTTGTCCCAGGAACCTTCTTTTCGTTCCCGTTCCTACTCGTCTGGCCGTTCTTCAGTGGGCTCACTCTGCCAAGTTAGCCGGCCACCCTGGCGTTCGGGGTACGCTTGCTTCCATTCGCCAGCGTTTTTGGTGGCCCACCCGGGAGCATGACACGCGTCGCTTCGTGGCTGCTTGTTCGGTCTGCGCGCAGACTAAGTCCGGTAACTCCCCTCCTGCCGGCCGTCTCAGGCCGCTTCCCATTCCCTCTCGACCGTGGTCTCACATCGCCTTAGATTTTGTCACCGGACTGTCTTCGTCAGCGGGGAAGACTGTTATTCTTACGGTTGTCGACAGGTTCTCTAAGGCGGCTCATTTTATTCCCCTTGCTAAGCTTCCTTCTGCTAAAGAGACGGCACAAATCATCATCGAGAATGTTTTCAGAATTCATGGCCTTCCGTCAGACGTCGTTTCGGACAGAGGTCCGCAATTCACGTCTCAATTTTGGAGGGAGTTTTGCCGTTTGATTGGGGCTTCCGTCAGTCTCTCTTCCGGCTTTCACCCCCAGTCTAACGGTCAAGCAGAACGGGCCAATCAGACTATTGGTCGCATCTTACGCAGTCTTTCTTTTCGCAACCCTGCGTCTTGGTCAGAACAGCTCCCCTGGGCAGAATACGCCCACAACTCGCTTCCTTCGTCTGCGACCGGGCTATCTCCTTTTCAGAGTAGCCTCGGGTACCAGCCTCCGCTGTTCTCATCTCAGTTCGCCGAGTCCAGCGTTCCCTCCGCTCAGGCTTTTGTCCAACGTTGCGAGCGCACCTGGAAGAGGGTCAGGTCTGCACTTTGCCGTTATAGGGCGCAGACTGTGAGGGCTGCTAATAAGCATAGAACTAAGAGTCCTAGATATTGTCGCGGTCAGAGAGTTTGGCTCTCCACTCAGAACCTTCCCCTTAAGACCGCTTCTCGCAAGTTGACCCCGCGGTTCATTGGTCCGTTCCGTATTTCCCAGATCATCAATCCTGTCGCAGTTCGACTTCTTCTTCCGCGATATCTTCGTCGCGTCCACCCGGTCTTCCATGTCTCCTGTGTCAAGCCCGTTCTTCGCGCCCCCGCTCGTCTTCCCCCCCCCCCCCCCCCATCCTTGTCGAGGGCGCACCCATCTACAGGGTCCGTAGGATTTTGGACATGCGTCCTCGGGGCCGTGGTCATCAGTACCTAGTAGATTGGGAGGGGTACGGTCCTGAGGAGAGGAGTTGGGTTCCCTCTCGGGACGTGCTGGACCGTGCGCTGATCGATGATTTCCTCCGTTGCCGCCAGGTTTCCTCCTCGAGTGCGCCAGGAGGCGCTCGGTGAGTGGGGGGGTACTGTCATGTATTGTCATGTTGTGTCTTGTTTCTGTCCTTTCCCTTCACCCTGTCTCCCTCTGCTGGTCGTTATTAGGTTACCTTTTCTCCCCCTCTTTCCCCCAGCTGTTCCTTGTCTCCTCCTAACTACCTCGTCACCCCTTTTCCCACCTGTTCCCTTTTTCCCTCTGATTAGTCCTCTATATCTCTCTCTGTTTTTGTTCCTGTCTTTGTCGGATTCTCGTTTGTGTTACTCATGCCTGAACCAGACTATCGTCGTGTTTGCTGCAACCTTGTCCTGTCCTGTCGGAATCTGCCTGTTCATCTAACCTTGTCCTGTCCTGTCGGAATCTGCCTGTCCATCTGAGCCTACGTGTGTTTCGTCATTAAAGTAACTCTGTTTTGTTAATTCGCTTTTGGGTCCTCATTCACGCACCATAACAGCATCACTCTTCTTCTAAGTCAAATAGCCCTTACACAGCCTGGAGGTGTGTTTGGGGTCAATGTCCTGTTGAAAAACAAATGATAGTCCCACTAAGCGCAAATCAGATGGGATGGCTTATTGCTGCAGAATGATGTGGTAGCCATGCTGGTTAAGTGCACCTTGAATTATAAATAAATCACAGACACATGCGGAGATAATCTATTCACCTGCGATTTCTGAGACTGGTAACTCTAATGAACTTATCCTCTGTAGCAGAGGTAACTCTGGGTCTTCCTTTCCTGTGGCGGTCCTCATGAGAGACAGTTTTATCAAAGCGCTTCATGGTTTTTCCAAATTGACTGACCTTCATGTCTTAAAGTAATGATGGACTGTCATTTCTCTTTCCTTATTTTAGCTAGTCTTGCCATAATATGGACTTGGTCCTTTACTAAATAGGGCTATCCTCTGTATACCACCCATACCTTGTCACAACACAACTTAAATGGCTCATACGCATTACGAAGGAAAGAAATTCCATAAATTCACTTTTATCAAGGCACACCTGTAAATTGAAATGCGTTCCAGGTGACTACCTCATGAAGCTGGTTGAGAGAATGCCAAGAGCGTGCAAAGCTGTCATCAAGGCAAAGGGTGACTACTTTGAAGAATCTCAAATATATATATATATTTGTTTTGGTTACTACATGATTCCATATGTGTTATTTCATAGTGTTGATGCCTTCACTATTATTCTACAATGTAGAAAATAGTAAAAGTAAAGAAAAGCCCTTGAATGAGAAGGTGTGTCCAAACTTTTGACTGGTACTGTAGGTAGTCACACTCTTTTACTGCATCATAGCTGCAACTAAAACCCACTCAGGGCACCCCTTGAAAGTGCAAATTTATCCTTACAGTGGAGGTGGGTCAAAACAGATCCACGTGGACCCAAACACTCTTTATATATATATATATATATATGTATGTATCTATGTATGTATATATAAATGTCCTCGTTTGTGAAAGAAAAGCACATTTTTGGTCCATTAAAATAACATCAAATTGATCAGATATACAGTGTAGACATTTAATAGTAGCCACAAAACACCCGTCTCAATGTCAACAGTGAAGCGGCAACTCTGGGATACTGGCCCTCTAGGCAGAGTTGTAAAGAAATAGTAATATCTCAGACTGGCCAATAAAAATAACAGATTAAGATGGGCAAAAGAACACAGACACTAGACAGAGGAACCCTGCCTAGACGCCAGCATCCCGGAGTCGCCTCTTCACTGTTCACGTTGAGACTGGTGTTCTCCGGGTACTATTTAATGAGGCTGCCATTTGAGAACATGTGAGGCATCTGTTTCTCAAACTAGACACTCTAATGTACTTGTCCTCTTGCTCAGTTGTGCACCGGGGCCTCCCACTCCTCTTTCCATTCTGGTTAGATCCAGTTTGCGCTGTTCTGTGAAGGGAGTAGTACATAGCGTTGTACGAGATCTTCAGTTTCTCGGCGATTTCTCGCATGGAATAGCCTTCATTTCTCAGAACAAGAATAGAGTTTCAGAAGAAAGTTATTTGTTTCTGGCCATTTTGAGCCTGTAATCTAACCCACAAATGCTGATGCTCCAGATACTCAACTAGTCTAAAGAAGGCCAGTTGTATTGCTTCTTTAATCAGGACAACAGTTTTCAGCTGTGCTAACATAATTGATAAAGGGTTTTCTAATGATTAATTAGCCTTTTAAAATGATACATTTGGATTAGCTAACACAATGTGCCATTGGAACACAGGAGTGAGGGTTGCTGATAATGAGCCTCTGTTCACCTATGTAGATATTCCATTAAAATCTGCCATTTCCAGATACAATAGTCATTTGCAACATTAACAATGTCTACACTGTATTTCTGATCAATTTATGTTATTTTAATGGACAAATAAATGTGCTTTTTTTTCAAAAACAATGACATTTCTAAGCGACCCCAAACTTTTGAACGCTAGTGTATATATATTTTTTACCTTAATTTATCTAAGCAAGTCAGTTACAGTAAGAACCTGGCCAAACCTGGACGACGCTGGGCCAATTGTGCGCCACCCTATGAGACTCCCAATCCCGGATTGGGTTCTCCGCTTGTCGTTTGTTGATCCTGCTGCAGTTATTTTCCACTCGTTGTTGTTGACGAGACTTCACTCAAGGGGCTGTTAATGCTATTGTGTTTGCCATTGAGGAGCTAAAACACACGCGCTTAGTCACACACACACACACACACACACACACACACACACACACACACACACACACACACACACACACACAATCTATTATTGATTCTAACACACACATATGCACACGCACACACACACACACACACACACACACACACACAGATACACACAGGCATTTTACAAGCATTTTGCTACACCCACGATAACATCTGTTAAACACGTGTATGTGACCATTAAAATTCGATTTCATTTGATTTGAGGCGCACACACACACTCCACTGTCGATGCTTAACACGCCCCCCCCTCCTGCATCTTCCCCATTTCTGATTAGTCAAACACCTGGGGGCTCCCTGGGGAGCTGGGGGGAGAGAGGAGGATATTCTTAAACCCTAAATCCCCCCTTCTATCTTCCCTCTGCAGCTATGGAGGAAAGGATGGCAAGAATAATGAACTAATAAACGTGATAATGGATGACATGGGCAGATATACCCCGGATGACTTTTAATCTCCTCATCGTAATCTAATTATGGACTTTGTGCTATTTTGGTAGGAACCCCTGCTTCTCAACCTCCCTCTACTGAGAGGAGACACAGTCCCTCGTAGGACATTTCCTTGAGGTAAATCCATGATCTAACTTGATACATTTCCCCTACATAGATTAAGATCAAAGATTACTTCAAGGGAGGAAGAAAGGACAGATGTCGTATAGATAAACTGTATTTTGAGAAAAGCCATGGAGTTTTACTAAAATGTCTGCAGTGGTCAGATACTACCACTAGAGGGAGGGCTTTATAACTCAGAGATGCTGAACTAGGTTGTTCAATGTTTAGTAGAAAGGAGGGTTTTAGTTGCCAGACTGCCTAAGGCATGCATGCCTCTTTCGATGCTGTGCCCAGTTTCTGGTAATGGGAGGGAGGGAGGGAGGGAGGGAGGGAGGGAGGGAGGGAGGGAGGGAGGGAGGGAGGGAGGGAGGGAGGGAGGGAGGGAGGGAGGGAGACGGATATGTCTAGGGAGAGAGGAGAACACACCCTCATGTATTGATTCATCTTACTAAGGACCACTGCCTCCCACTACAGTATTTATTTTCTTTCTCTCCTTTTCTCTTTCTCTCTCTCATCCTCTTTCTGTTTATCCTTCTCTCTGTCGCTGCATCTCTCCATCTCTGCCTCTGTGTGTATCTCCCTCTAATCTGCTTAGCTGCAGAGTGCTGGTGTTGCTGTTAAATGGGTTGTGAGTGGAGAGAGGAGCTCTATAATTGCAGCACTGGCTTTGCACAGGCCAATCTCCTAGGGTTACCTGGAGAATCTCATGTGAGCTATACGACACACACACACACACACTCACACACACACCCCTCGTCTGGCCTGTATGTTGTGCTGCATGCAAATGACTGTGACTCATGTTTTCCCCCTACACCTTCTGACTCTCACCTCTTTCTCCAATTCTATACTCACTATCTGTCCATCTGTCATCCCTTCCTTTGACGTCTTCGTTTCTTTCCCCTCCTCCTTTCCACCTCTTCTCGTCCCCTCCGTCACCCTGTCAGGTCTCTTTCTCTCTCTCTCACACACCCACAGACATACCTCTCCGTAGTTGACATGTTGTACTACACACACAGGCCTGTGTATAGAGACTCCTGGGGAGTGGACCTGGGTACTGCAAAACTGAGTGTGTATATAAAGCACTGTAGTCAATGCTTTATACCCACGCCTTACACCCCTACCACTTACGTTACACCCCTACCCCTTACGTTACGCCCCTACCCCTTACGTTACGCCCCTACCCCTTACGTTACGCCCCTACCCCTTACGTTACGCCCCTACCCCTTACATTACACCCCTACCCCTTACGTTACGCCCCTACCCCTTACGTTACGCCCCTACCCCTTACGTTACGCCCTTACCCCTTACGTTACGCCCCTACCCCTTACGTTACGCCCCTACCCCTTACACTACGCCCCTACCCCTTACACCCCTACCCCTTACATTACACCCCTACCCCTTACGTTACGCCCCTACCCCTTACGTTACGTCCCTACCCCTTACGTTACACCCCTACCCCTTACGTTACACCCCTACCCCTTACGTTACGCCCCTACCCCTTACGTTACGCCCCTACCCCTTACGTTACGCCCCTACCCCTTACATTACACCCCTACCCCTTACGTTACGCCCCTACCCCTTACGTTACGCCCCTACCCCTTACGTTACGCCCCTACCCCTTACCTTACACCCCTACCCCTTACGTTACGCCCCTACCCCTTACGTTACGCCCCTACCCCTTACACCCCTACCCCTTACGTTACGCCCCTACCCCTTACACCCCTACCCCTTACGTTACGCCCCTACCCCTTACACCCCTACCCCTTACATTACACCCCTACCCCTTACGTTACGCCCCTACCCCTTACATTACACCCCAACCCCTTACGTTACGCCCCTACCCCTTACGTTACGCCCCTACCCCTTACGTTACGCCCCTACCCCTTACGTTACGCCCCTACCCCTTAAACCCCTACCCCTTACATTACACCCCTACCCCTTACGTTACGCCCCTACCCCTTACATTACACCCCTACCCCTTACGTTACGCCCCTACCCCTTACGTTACGCCCCTACCCCTTACGTTACGCCCCTACCCCTTAAAACCCTACCCCTTACGTTACGCCCCTACCCCTTACGTTACGCCCCTACCCCTTACATTACACCCCTACCCCTTACGTTACGCCCCTACCCCTTACACCCCTACCCCTTACGTTACGCCCCTACCCCTTACGTTACACCCCTACCCCTTACGTTACGCCCCTACCCCTTACACCCCTACCCCTTACACCCCTACCCCTTAAACCCCTACCCCTTACGTTAGGCCCCTACCTTTTACCTGACCGCGGCTATAGCAGCTCCAGCACCATCCATGTTGCAGCACATGAATTACAGCACAGCGCTCGGGAGTGTTAATATGCCGTCTTTCAGGCGTTCTTGTCTTGCATGTCTTCTCACCCCAGGCATCACTCTATCACTCTATAGCTGCAGAAGCTCTCAGGATCCTGACTCTAAACTGTCTGATCCAGAGGTGGAATTTGATTGAAACGATGAGGGAGATAATCATTTTTAGCTCTGGCTAAATGCTATCGTGCAGTTTAATGGAACAGAAATGAAGTGCTTTTGACATGCTGATGAGATGATGGCAATTATGCAGCACCGTTGATGAGCCCCTGATTATTACGCTGGGGGGAAAAAGCCCTTGATAAGTTATGGATGTAGGAAAAAACAGAGCTCAAATCCACAGAGGGCTTTCCATTTACCCAGAAGTGAACAACTTGGAATTAGTGTTGCATTATGAGATTTGAAGTTTCGGAGTTGAGCTCAGAGACTTGCCTCTAAGGATGGTTGCGTGGGATCTCGAACAAAAATGTCTTCCTGGTATTAACCATGAAATGTGTTTAAGTACTCTGTACTCTGGGTCTCTGAATATGAAATATGTTATGGTTGATGGTGAATACATGAAAATGTTTGAATAATGCAATGGTGATGTTAATGCATATGATATTGCTAGAAATGAATGCTTTTTATTTTGGGGTTTGACATATGTTATGGATTAGTAGTATTGATTGAATTGTATGTTATTGATTTTCACTGTCCACCAAGCTATTAACTTTGCCAGGTATCCATTTATACTAATAGACTATTTCTAAATTATTCATAAATATGTTTAACTTATCGGACTCATAACCAAAACAACAATTTAAACCTGAGGTAACTAGAAGGCTGTCTAACCAATCCAAACCAGTCCGCAAAAAGCTACTACTTCCTGAAACTACATAAAGCTGATTTTAACATACATAACCTTGCTAAACCTTTTGCCATGTTGCCCTTTTTCTAACCTTTAACCTTTGAACCTTTGACCTTCCAGATGTTAACCTGCTGCCCTCTGTCTTTTCCAAATTCTCTAAAGGGAACTTTGATAATGAACGCCTGGCTATTGCTAGACAAAGAATCCCATACCGGCTTGGTCGGGTAGTTGACGAGTGGCTACTCGACAAAGGTAACTAAAAAAAAAACTTAACACTCCACTAATGACCTAACCACTTAATCACCGATAACCACCGCTCTGGAGGAGGTGCAGTCCACGCAACAAAGGTGGATGTGATTGGCACTTTCCGGTTCCCCTGATTCACATATGTCCCATGCGATTGGCTTATGACCATAATCATCAGTCTCCATTCACCATTCAGGTAGTACATGAATAACACATTTAAACATGTAACTATTGCAACATTAGCATATCTACTACAGTTGTACTGTACACTTTAGCAGATTTCAGTTCTCGCCCCCTGAAAGCAACTAGTTAGATGTGCTCATTCTATCTAGTAATTGGCCACCCTCGAAGTTTGCAAATTGATCACATCCTCCCTTATTAATAATCGTATGATGCTACAGTACCTTACACATTCTTCATAGCATTACAAGGTACTGAACTACAGAGTCAGTGGTAAGGGTTACACTAGACAGGGGAACCATGTCCAAGGCACCTTGACAAGGGGCTGCATCTCTTCAGAGTCCTAACTTACCAATAACCCCAACATAACCCCCCAGTAACCAACCAGACAAGATGGAAATAGACAGATCCTATTGGTTCCCTTCTGCTTCACTTCCTGTGTCTGTTGTTTGCTGTTGTGAAGTTGCATTAATTATGGTGATTATTATTCAAATTCCTATTCACAAAAGTGACAAATGGAGGAAGGAACAACAACCACTTAATTCTTTTTTGACACTCCGGAGAAAAGTAGCCACCTGAAAGTCATTAAAAGTTAAAGGGACTGTCTAATGTATTTTATGGACTTTGCTAATAAGCCTACAGTTTGTTGTGTCAGCCTCATTCTGTCCGGCAACAATGAGCACGATCGATCTGCAGTTTGGGTCCGACTAAAAGTGACAACTCTTTAACCCTTTGAGTGCCAAACATCCCCGACCTCTTTGTCTTTGTCCTGTGTTGTGTGTTTGTGCCGCTGAAAGGGGGTTGATCCTAAAAACTCCCCCAACGGAGGTGTGGCCTTTATTAATCCTCCTCCCCTCCCCCTTTCGTTCCATCTCTCTGGCGACAGTTACCACAGTCACACCACAATATCAGCCATTTTAAATCAGTGCTAGCTAGTTTCGCTGTCATAGCACAATAATGGGCCGTCCACACCTAGCAGGATAACTAGCGACAACTATGGGGTGTAGATGGGCCTTATTAAGTAACGTAAAACGATACTTCAGAAGTACTGAGAGTCGGGCTCTTAGCAACGGTTTAATGCTACTTATTTTGTGGCTGCTAGTTTCAGTCGGCATATTGGTTAGTTGACTCAGATTCAAATGCGTTGATATCAGCCGTCACAACACAGTCCAATATGACTCATTGAGGGAAATGAGTCGAAATCATGAATCTCTACGGTTCTCTGAAAGCTTCACCCACGTTTTGTATTCCGTTTGTGTGACTCTTAATTGTGCCATGAATTAATCACATTTTACATCTTCTAATTAGCTGTGGGCAGGCTGTTCTTTGAAATAGTATTGTAAGTGATTACACGTATACGAGGAAAGATTCGACATAAACTCATTTGTATTTATGTGAGAGTCAAACAACATAATTCAGATTTCCCATGTTCATTTGATAAAAACAGAACCAGTAAACTGCTCATTTCATGTCATTTGGATTCATAGATCAAATTCACATGTTGGATAGAATCAGAATATCACAACCAGAATCAGCTGAACAAAAACACATATTTAAAAATCATACATTAATGAGGATGATTTGATATTACTTACCAACCAGATTTAGGGAAAAATAACGATGTCACAATAAGTACCAAAGAATCAACAGTGCCAGAGAAGGCTGAGGAGACCAGTATAGAAACACTGGTACCAATAAAAAAGATGATGATGGAGGAAGGGGAAGTTCAAACTCAAAGGGTTAAAGTTCAAGTTACCTTGCTATGGAAACAGACAGAGATGACTCATGAGACCTAAACTAAGCAGAATCTAAACACATAAAAGCAAACCAAACTCAACCCACACTAATTACTGAGGGCTGACTCTCCCCACAGCACTCCCATCCCCACAACACTATGAACAGAAGGCCAGTATGTTATTGACAATCACACCAAAAACATTCCTAGATAGAGGATCTGTCTTACCTTCTGGGCCATAGCTAGCACACAGCCAAGAAGCCCTCAGTCATAACCCGGTTATAAACATCTCTAACATCAAATAAAAAAATACTCATTTTATTGGTCGCATACACATTCTTTTGCAGATCTTTCTGCAGGTGAAGTGAAATGCTTACGTTTGAGCTCAATTGGAACTGTCTAAATTCCTCCCAAACCTAGAACTTAGACAGGATACTTAGACAGGATACATAGACAGGATATTAACAACTAAACTGCTAACTAAGTGCTTTGCTAAGCATAAACCATGACCAAGTAGTGTCAGAATACCCGACTCTCCCCTTACCCCTCCCCGCCCCCCGAAACGCAAAACTCAGAGGGTTAAAAACAAACCAATTAACTTGAACACCAAATTCTAAGCACTGCATCTGAATTAAATTTTTGTTTTTGATGAACCCTGCTACTACACAAGTGCTTCTTTGAGCATAAAGTTACAAGACTATAAGGTCCCTTTAACATTTACTGTCCCACATTAAATATGTTTGTGCCATTTGTTAATGAACAAAAATGTGTTAAATGATATGTCAATCATATGCTGTGTGGGATGTACAATGCTGTGTGTTGAATTTGTGTGTGTGTGTGTGTGTGTGTGTGTGTGTGTGTGTGTGTGTGTGTGTGTGTGTGTGTGTGTGTGTGTGTGTGTGTGTGTGTGTGTGTGTGCGCATGCGTGCGTGCGTGCGTGTGTGTGTGTGTGTGTATGAATGAATGAAAGAGAGTGTATCGTGTGGAGATTGCTGCCTGGTCTGTACTGGTCCAGACGGCATATAACTTATAGAGTTGGTCCTCCACACACCCCTGTTGTTAAACTGTGGTCCAACCCTTAAATGGTCACAGAGGGTATTCATTGCTTCAGATGTCTTGACCAGAGTGAAGCATACGTCAGCCCAGTGTGTCTCCTGGACTCATTGTCAGTCTGTGGTCAAGTGGTCTGTGTGGTCAGTGTGGTCAAGTGGTCTGTGTGGTCAGTGTGGTCAAGTCTGAGGAACTGTATGACCACAGAGAATGGACATTTGCTCTCATTGATGGAAAAACTAGCTGGGGTAACTAGAGGAATGAAGAGTGGTTTATTTTGTGGCATAAAGATTGCATGAGATTGCATGCTACCTTAGAGCAATACACTTCCCCTAAAGTCAAGTGTGGAGTAGAATCAAGCAGAGGAAAAGGTAGGTAACACACACACTCACACGCTTATCAATGCTCCCAACAGACTTTACTGGCTGAAGCAGGAAGAGCTTAGTAGGTATTACAATATCTCCCCCAGCCCAGAGCTGGCTGTTGGATCACACATCTCAGTGTGCAGCTCTCGTTCTCTGTTCTCCTCCAGACTTTGAGGCAGATCAGAGAGAACATCTCTGGCCCTCCCAGGGCCTGCTGAATAAATCCAAAATGGCAGCACCTATAGGTATTCAATGGAGGGGGGGGAAATAAGAGACTCAAAAGTTTTTAGCAGCTCAATCCAACCAAACTCGCTCGGATGTGCCCTCCTTTTCCCTTGTGCCTCGTGTCTCTCTCTCTCTCTCTCTCTCTCTCTCGCCTCATATCCAGCACCCCAAATCCTCTGCTGTTTTCTATCCCTCTCACCTCTCTCTCTCTCCCTCACTTTTCTTTGTCTCATCCTCGCAAGTCTTGGCACCACAAACTCCCAATGACAGCACATCCTCTTTTCTAGAACAAGAATGAGAGACTGTTTCCTAATCTCTCTGGGGAGAGAGCGGAGAGGGAGAAGAAAATAGAGATGACAAATAACCAGTGAGAATCGATTTCCCTTGTTCTCTGCTTTTTGCCAATGAGGGTATATTTACTTCCTGGCTTTACTCCCATATATTCCAGTCAGAGAGAAGAGAAGAATTGTGGAGTACATCTGGGTTTAGGGAGGATGCCTGGGAGCATTATGGCATACATCTGGGTTTAGGGAGGATGCCAAACCCTCCGTTTCAATTAAGGACCCGAAGGGAACGGCCCGAGACTTGTTTAGGTGGATGAGACTGGAAGGGAGGGAGTGAATGAGGAACACAACACACCACAAGGCCTTTGTGTCAACAGTGGTGCCTGGCTGTCATCTAGTGAGTGATTGAGGCTTAATGTTCAGTGATTAATGGTCTGGTTCAGGCTCCCCCTTTCTCCCTAATCGAGAATGATCGAGTCCTCCCACTCGATACCAGAGCCAAGGCCCAAATCAACCCCTCCTGGCTGGGCGCCCATCCAGACAGGGCATGCGTGAGCCTGGCTTTATTGCAGATATTTTTTCAACCCGGACCTCTCACCAGTGGGGCCGGCTCTGTGGCCCCTGCAGTCCCCTCCAGGCCGCCCATGGCGAGTTTATTTGGCTCGCATGCCGCCTGCTCCTCTTTCACCTCTTTTCATTCACTCTTTCTCTTTTAAGTGGCTGCGAGACACCGTTTCCTCCTGGCTTAAATAATGGGGCACTTTGGCTGTGTTATTTCTCTGTCCCCTACCATGAAATGGCCTGGAACAGCATCGTTGCAGCTGGAGTGACTGGAGAAATAGGATCTGTCCCAAGCTCATTGATATGCCCTTCAGCACTTCTTAGATCTCTCCAGATATGGAAAAAGCCAGTACCCCTGTCCTATCTAGTGTATTGTACCCAATCTGGAGTCCTCGTGTACCTACCCACCACAGTGTGTCTCTATCTATGTCCCCTGGCTCTCTTCCAATGTCGCTGTCACGTCTACTCCCGCTCCTCCTCGCTGGCGCCCATTGCCACCAGTTTACCCATCGTTATGCGCACCTGCCACCTTCGTTACGCGCACCTGCGCCTCATGACACTCACCTGGACTCCCTTTTCTTGATTACCTCCCCTATATCTGTCACTCCCCTTGGTTCTTTCCTCAGGTGTTACTGACTCTGTTTCGGTTTCATGTCTGTATGCTTTTCCTGTTTCTTGTTTTGTACCATGTTCTATTTATTAAACAATTCCCTCCCTGTACTTGCTTCCCGACTCCCAGTGTACCCGTTACAGTCACGTGCATTCTGGCCCTCGCCGTCCTTTGTCAAACACAATTCATTCACAACGTGACCAAATCGTCTACTTTTCCAGGGGAATAAAGAAAAAGTGAAAGACTTAATTAGCAAAGAGCGCCTTGTGCTAAAGAGATAGCTACTACCCACTTCATAATCAGCTCTGTCTGCAGCGCACCCCATTCTCTCTTGGCTCGAAAGGCAAGAAAAGAGGAGGGGAAGAGGGAGGGAATCTCCAATGGAAAGAGCCAAATGAAAACTTCTCAGTGTAAACGTTCCAAGCTTCTGTCAATCAAAACCCCCAAACAGTGCTTACGCAGTGGAGGAGCCTGGGTAATCCCTCCATCCCCTCTACTAGCCGAGTCGCCACCGCAAACACTTAAGATGGTAGCCTCTTCTTCTGTGCCCGCGTGTCCCTCCCTCTCTCCTGGATAATCAGAAAGAGAGGTAATATAATGATGTCGGAGAGAAAGAGTCACCTCGTCTCCAATTCCAATCCCTCTGATCCTTCCCACTAGGGTTCCATTAGATCCAGAACAGCCACTCCTCCCCACCTTAGCCACTTGGAAGGGGGCTAAGCTGTGTTCAAGACACCCCCTCCGCTCCACATCAAGGTTGTAGTCTTGCTCTCATTACCTCAGTCTTCAGACAGGCAATCTGTGCATAAGGCAGCCGAGCGTGGCCCCGGACACAGCCCACTCCTCCACGGCTTCGTGGGCTCAGCTACTAATTGACGGCTCATCTGAAAACCCTGTCCTTTTTTTCTCTCGTCAAGCAAACATAGGAGGTGGATGGATACACAGATGTAGATGCACTACGCCCCTGTGAGCGATTCTCTTCTGGTCACTGGAGAGGGGAGCAGTGATACAGTTGACGTGAACAGGTTTCCTATGGATCCATTAGCAGAGTCCTGTGGTTTCTCTCAGCCTAGCTGCTTCGATAGCAGTATGATTAGTTAACCACTGAAGTTGTATCAGTCCTACATGCATTTAGCTAGCACATCAGTGGACACATTCTCTCCATCTCTCCCTCTGTTACAGTAACTCTCCTCCTTTCTCTCCCCTGGGTTCTCTCTCAATGTTCTTCTCTCCATCACTCTCTCTCTCCCTTTGTTTTACAAATTCCTTCCTCCTTTCTCTCCCTTGATTTATTTTTTTATTCTCTCTCTCTCTCAACCTTTTTTTCCCTTTCCATAATCCCTGGTTAACACTCTTTTCGTACCCTTTCTCACTCCTCTCCTTTATCAGGCTTGTCATGTCTTCGTCCCTCCCTCCCTCCCCTGACTCTATGACATACCATCCTCAGCCTGTTATCTTCCTTTAGTCCTCGTTTGTCTCCCTCCCTCTCTCCTGTCCTTTCTCATGTCCCAATTCCCCAATCTTCCTTCTATGTCTACAGGTTAACTCGTATGGTTAACTCATGTGGTTAACTCGTATGGTTAACTCGTATGGTTAACTCGTATGGTTAACTCATGTGGTTAACTCGTATGGTTAACTCGTATGGTTAACTCATGTGGTTAACTCGTATGGTTAACTCGTATGGTTAACTCATGTGGTTAACTCGTATGGTTAACTCGTATGGTTAACTCATGTGGTTAACTCATGTGATTAACTCGTATGGTTAACTCATGTGGTTAACTCGTACAGGCTATAGTCTCTCTGGGTGTCTTATAGCACTGTTCGTCTCCATTCATTTTCGATGGAAATAAAAAGAGAAATCATAAAGATATTAAGAATGACTGTAAAACCACAGATCTTTCTTTCACCATCAGTCTGGCTCTCTTTCTCCCTCGTAGATTCCATTTTTTGGGGTTTTGTTTATTTGATCAAAAAAAACAGAAGCTAAAATGGCAGATCAACTAGGTTATTTAGTCATATTAAAACACAATAATATACACATAACATACACAAAGGAACACCAAGATCAACATTATATCTTATTATATCTTATTAATTGATTATCTTAGTGTGCCTAGGCTCCCGGCCCCCCCCCCCCCCCCCCGAAGAACACCCGAAGAACACCCGAAGAAAATCACTTACGGAAATGTGTAATCTGGTAATATGAATAGTATTCAATGTTTTATTTCATCATTCCGTTGTTCCATATAACCACTAATTTCACAACAACCGCCAACGGGTACAACTGCAGAGTCAATCTTTTTTCATTTCCGTATGTTAACAATTGGGAGATTACGACACCTAGAACAATTCAACCCGTCTCGACATTTCCTCACACAAAAAAATAGCACACCCCTCCTTCACAGCTACACAAGGGGGTCATAGCATTGGGCTAGGGGATTGTTACCACATCCCCTCAGTGAGGAAATCGAAGCGGGAATACCTCTCTTACCTCCTAGCCTCCCTGCTAAGCTATCAGCCACTAAGCTCTCGTGTGATTCGCCGTTGTCGCAAGTGATTGCCTCCACGCCTCCTTCCCCTTTACCCAGATGCCCCATTTATGGAGTGAGGAGCATTCATTGCTTCCCTGATCCTCTCTTGTCTCAGAGCAACCAAGGGACTGGGACTATTTTCCTGGTTGCACCACTAATGAGTGATAAAGTGTGAGGCCTTAGAGAAGGTCGTGATGAGGCCGGAGTGCTACGACGCTTCACTCTCTCTACAGCATTTCTCATCCTCCCCTCTTATTCTCCTGTAAATCACTTCCTTTATATCATTATTTCTCTCATGTTCTCTGTCTACATGGTTTCCCTGGTCCCTAGTGCTATTCCTACCCCCAGCGCTAGCCGTCAATCAAATAGACTGGATGTCCCACCTCATGGATTAGAACACAGAACATCCATGTGGATTCAGTAGAGGACAAACACAATACAGCCATATCCTAATGATAGAGGAAGAGGAAGCTGGGAACAGAGAAGAGCTACAGCCATGTCCTAATGATAGAAGAAGAGGAAGCTGAGAACAGAGAAGAGCTACAGCCATGTCCTAATGATAGAGGAAGAGGAAGCTGGGGACAGAGAAGAGCTACAGCCATGTCCTAATGATAGAGGAAGCTGGGGACAGAGAAGAGCTACAGCCATGTCCTAATAATAGAGGAAGAGGAAGCTGGGGACAGAGAAGAGCTACAGCCATGTCCTAATGATAGAGGAAGAGGAAGCTGGGGACAGAGAAGAGCTACAGCCATGTCCTAATGATAGAGGAAGCGGAAGCTGAGAACAGAGAAGAGCTACAGCCATGTCCTAATGATAGAGGAAGAGGAAGCTGGGGACAGAGAAGAGCTACAGCCATGTCCTAATGATAGAGGAAGAGGAAGCTGGGGACAGAGAAGAGCTACAGCCATGTCCTAATGATAGAGGAAGAGGGAGCTGGGGACAGAGAAGAGCTACAGCCATGTCCTAATGATAGAGGAAGAGGAAGCTGAGAACAGAGAAGAGCTACAGCCATGTCCTAATGATAGAGGAAGAGGAAGCTGGGGACAGAGAAGAGCTACAGCCATGTCCTAATGATAGAGGAAGCTGGGGACAGAGAAGAGCTACAGCCATGTCCTAATGATAGAGGAAGAGGAAGCTGGGGACAGAGAAGAGCTACAGCCATGTCCTAATGATAGAGGAAGAGGAAGCTGGGAACAGAGAAGAGCTACAGCCATGTCCTAATGATAGAGGAAGAGGAAGCTGGGAACAGAGAAGAGCTACAGCCATGTCCTAATGATAGAGGAAGAGGAAGCTGAGAACAGAGAAGAGCTACAGCCATGTCCTAATGATAGAGGAAGCTGGGGACAGAGAATAGCTGCAGCCATGTCCTAATGATAGAGGAAGAGGAAGCCGGGGACAGAGAAGAGCTACAGCCATGTCCTAATGATAGAGGAAGCTGGGGACAGAGAAGAGCTGCAGCCATGTCCTAATGATAGAGGAAGAGGAAGCTGGGGACAGAGAAGAGCTACAGCCATGTCCTAATGATAGAGGAAGCTGGGGACAGAGAAGAGCTACAGCCATGTCCTAATGATAGAGGAAGAGGAAGCTGAGAACAGAGAAGAGCTACAGCCATGTCCTAATGATAGAGGAAGAGGAAGCTGGGGACAGAGAAGAGCTACAGCCATGTCCTAATGATAGAGGAAGAGGAAGCTGAGAACAGAGAAGCGCTACAGCCATGTCCTAATGATAGAGGAAGAGGAAGCTGGGGACAGAGAAGAGCTACAGCCATGTCCTAATGATAGAGGAAGAGGAGGCTGGGGACAGAGAAGAGCTACAGCCATGTCCTATTGATAGAGGAAGAGGAAGCTAGGGACAGAGAAGAGCTACAGCCATGTCCTAATGATAGAGGAAGAGGAAGCTGAGAACAGAGAAGAGCTACAGCCATGTCCTAATGATAGAGGAAGAGGAAGCTGGGAACAGAGAAGAGCTACAGCCATGTCCTAATGATAGAGGAAGAGGAAGCTGGGGACAGAGAAGAGCTACAGCCATGTCCTAATGATAGAGGAAGAGGAAGCTGGGAACAGAGAAGAGCTACAGCCATGTCCTAATGATATAGGAAGCTGGGGACAGAGAAGAGCTACAGCCATGTCCTAATGATAGAGGAAGAGGTAGCTGGGAACAGAGAAGAGCTACAGCCATGTCCTAATGATAGAGGAAGAGGAAGCTGGGAACAGAGAAGAGCTACAGCCATGTCCTAATGATAGAGGAAGAGGAAGCTGGGAACAGAGAAGAGCTACAGCCATGTCCTAATGATAGAGGAAGAGGAAGCTGAGAACAGAGAAGAGCTACAGCCATGTCCTAATGATAGAGGAAGCTGGGGACAGAGAATAGCTGCAGCCATGTCCTAATGATAGAGGAAGAGGAAGCTGGGGACAGAGAAGAGCTACAGCCATGTCCTAATGATAGAGGAAGCTGGGGACAGAGAAGAGCTGCAGCCATGTCCTAATGATAGAGGAAGAGGAAGCTGGGGACAGAGAAGAGCTACAGCCATGTCCTAATGATAGAGGAAGCTGGGGACAGAGAAGAGCTACAGCCATGTCCTAATGATAGAGGAAGAGGAAGCTGAGAACAGAGAAGAGCTACAGCCATGTCCTAATGATAGAGGAAGAGGAAGCTGGGGACAGAGAAGAGCTACAGCCATGTCCTAATGATAGAGGAAGAGGAAGCTGGGGACAGAGAAGAGCTACAGCCATTACCTAATGATAGAGGAAGAGGAAGCTGGGGACAGAGAAGAGCTACAGCCATGTCCTAATGATAGAGGAAGAGGAAGCTGAGAACAGAGAAGAGCTACATGTCAAGTGTGTGAGAGAAAAGGAGATGCAGGGAGAGAGACAAGAGAGATTGTGAGATAGACAAATAAATATCAGGCAAGCACCTAAGTGACTTGAGTTCCTTCAGTGCAGAGGGACGTCCATTACTCTAGAATCAGCAGGGCTGAAGGACGTCCATCACTCTAGAGTCGGCAAGGCTGAAGGACGTCCATCACTCTAGAATCAGCAGGGCTGAAGGACGTCCATTACTCTAGAATCAGCAGGGCTGAAGGACGTCCATCACTCTAGAGTCAGCAGGGCTGAAGGACGTCCATCACTCTAGAATCAGCAGGGCTGAAGGACGTCCATCACTCTAGAATCAGCAGGGCTGAAGGACGTCCATCACTCTAGAATCAGCAGGGCTGAAGGACGTCCATCACTCTAGAATCAGCAGGGCTGAAGGACGTCCATCACTCTAGAATCAGCAGGGCTGAAGGACGTCCATCACTCTAGAATCAGCAGGGCTGAAGGACGTCCATCACTCTAGAGTCGGCAGGGCTGAAGGACGTCTATCACTCTAGAATCGGCAGGGTTGAAGGACGTCCATCACTCTAGAATCAGCAGGGCTGAAGGACGTCCATCACTCTAGAATCGGCAGGGCTGAAGGACGTCCATCACTCTAGAATCAGCAGGGCTGAAGGACGTCCATCACTCTAGAATCAGCAGGGCTGAAGGACGTCCATCACTCTAGAATCAGCAGGGCTGAAGGACGTCCATCACTCTAGAATCAGCAGGGCTGAAGGACGTCCATCACTCTAGAATCAGCAGGGCTGAAGGACGTCCATCACTCTAGAATCAGCAGGGCTGAAGTTATTTAGGCAGTAGTGTGTATCGTCCTGAATGTCTGCTTTAATGAGGACCAGCTAGTGGCTGTCACCTCCCTTCCCAGCCTTTGGAGCCTGGGCCCCGGGCCCTAGGGCCATTATGTGCCCATCATCATAAGGGCCCAGAGAGAGAGGAGACCAGGGAGCTGACACCTGATCCAACACTCAAATTGGTACAATGAACTCTCATTAATGCAGCCCAGCCCTGTCCACCGTTAGATCACACACACACTCACACACCCTCACACACACACCCTCACACACACGCAGAGGAAACAACCTTCTGTTCCAAATGGCTACCTATCACACGTACAGGTAAAGGTCACCTTGATGACACGTCTCAGACAGCTCACGCATGTTATTATGCAAGCGGTCATGCACACACGCACACACCTGGTTGTGTCATATTAAGCAGTCTGATTGCCAGTTGTGCCCAGACCTTCACCTCTCTCCTCTCTCCTCTCCCTTCCTCTAAACCCTCCCAGGCCAAATTGGCTCTGAAGTGACACGTCAGTTTCAATTTAACCCGGCAGGCCCTGAAACAATAACTTCATCAGCCCCTGTTAAAGTCTCCTTTCCATCGGACAGTCTCACAAATAAACACTGATTCCCTCCACTTTCTTCCTGAGGGCATCTATTCCTCTGACTGGTGTAGAGGAGAAAATAAAACATCTTCAAGGATCCCCCAAGGACCTCTCAAGTGTTGAATAATGTTTAAAAATATTGTTTTAGTTTACTTTTCTCAGCCTACGCATTTCCTTCTTACTGGCTAAGACTCAGCAGGGTACTGTATTCACTAGCTTCCTCATAGCTACTGGAGATTCCAGATATCCGCTAGTTGATATCTGAACTAATTTGAGACAGCAGTATTTCCTGACCACATGACCTGACCATGGTAAAACTCCTGTGTGTGTGTGTGTGTGTGTGTGTGTGTGTGTGTGTGTGTGTGTGTGTGTGTGTGTGTGTGTGTGTGTGTGTGTGTGTGTGTGTGTGTGTGTGTGTGTGTGTGTGTGTGTGTGTGTGTGTGTGTGTGTGTGAGTGTGTGTGTGTGTGTGTGTGTGCACCTACTACATGGATGTGTGTTCCTATTGTCCATCCTCAATCCAATCTCCTTCTCCTCTCCCTCTCCTTCTCCCCTCCCCTCCTTATCCCCTCCCCTCATTCTCCTTCTGCCCCTCATTTTCCCTTCCCTCTCCTTCTCTCTCTCACCCTCCTTCTCTCCCTCACCCTCCTTCTCCATTCCCCCTCCTTCTCCCATTCCCCTCCTTCTCCCCTTCTTCTCCCCTCCCCCTCCTTTCCCAACAGAACATGTTAAACTGCATCTTTACAGAGATAATAAAGTGAGAGGGAGCTATATTCTGTCAACATACTGTATGGCAGGCATGGAGGACCTAGTCATCACATCTAATGATGGCATGACATGTGTAATGGACTGTCTCTCTGGAGGCTTTATTGCTGACACACACACACACACACACACACACACACAATAATGTTACCCCATTAGGATAATAAAAAAGTAATGCTAATTGAAATGGAATGGAAGCTATTTGGGATTTCTGTCCTCTAAAGGCTTGAAGTCTGTCCTCTAGGAGTTTATAATGTAGAAATGTCAAAATAATCTCATCTTCCTAATGTCAATTATTACTATACATATTGTGCACGCATTAGACACGCATGCACACTCCTTCCCCTCTCTCTCTCTCAACAGGGATTGATTAATCCATTAAGACAGGCCTCTCTTGGTTTCTACTCTTCTCTTTTCTCTCTCTGCCGTAATTACCTCATCAAGTTACATTTTAACCCACTTCCTACAAATAAATATCCAACAGTAATCCTCTCTCACCCCTCCCTCCACCCTCCACACCCCCCGGGAAGCCCATGAATGAGGTCAAGTGTCATCACTTCTGATATGCAACCTGATTGGCCCAGTATGACACCCCATCCACTGAGAAAATGAGTGTGAGGGAAGCAGAGGGGAAATAAAAAAGAACTGACATCAGCAAAGAAAAAGAGGAGAATAAATGAAAACAAGTCACCCCCCCCCCTGGTAACACATTAGTATTGGATCATGCAAATGGGACGAGCCCTCATCCGTCCAATCCAGATGCATAGTAATGACTGGAGGACGAGAAGAGAGAGCGCCGTTGAATTAAACATGAAAACCATTTCCATCAAAAGGGTTTATTTTGGCTAAACGGCTCGTCCGTCTCCGTTCTCTGGGATGGGATGTTTTTTTATTTTTTTCTCCGAGGCACTTCATCATTTGTGTGTCTCAGGTGAGGTGGGGTCAATGACACTGGCTAGCACCGCCTGCAATGTATTCCACCTCTGTGGGGAATGAGATGCATCTCCACCCAGCCCCCTGCCTCAGGGTCAGACCACTACTACAGCCTGCAATCTATTACTCTGCCAGTTTCCACATTCTTCAGGCTCTGCTATGAAACTGAGCGGCCTGCGTGTGCCAGAGTCGAGCCGTAATGGCCGCCACCTGCAGCAGAACGGCTCAGGCAAGGTTCCAATCTCCCTAACGTGTTACCAGGGGAAATCCCCCTCATGTGATGGATACTGTCCCCCGTTGTTTCATTACTCTGTGTCTGTGTATGTGTGAGTGTGGGGAATTGGTCAGCATACGGAGAGACAGAGACTGATGGTGTCTTCCTCGTCGCTTTCCTTTCCTCTTTCTGCTTTGTTCTTTCTCTTCTGTCTGTCTCTTTTTGTTTCTCTGCCCACCTCTCTACCCCTTTTTATCTACCACTTTTCTCTTCCCTCTCTCTCTCTCTCTCTCCCCCCTTTCTCTGCTCTCCCTCCACCAGGTCGACAGTTGACCATCTTCAACAGCCAGGCGTTCATCAAGATCGGTGGTGGTGGCGGCGACAAGGCCCGTCACTTCCAGGGCCAGATCTCGGGCCTCTACTACAACGGGCTGCAGGTGCTCAAACTGGCGGCCGAGGGCGACCCCAACGTGCAGGCCCAGGGCAACCTGCGGCTGGTGGGCGACGTGCCCTCGGTGCTCACCACAGACACCACCAGCACCACGCCGCTGGCCGACATGTCCACCACCATCATGGAGACAACCACCACGATGGCTACCACCACCACCCGCAAGCAGCGCTCACCCACCATGAGAGACAGTGTCACACAGGTTAGTGGATGGGGACTAGGGTGGGTTAGGATGGGGTAGGGTGGGTTGGGTTAGGGTAGGGTAGAGTAGGCTGGATGTAGACTTTAGACTGGCCTGGGCTGAGTAGGAGGAAAGGGGATGAAGTTTCCCTGCCGGGGTCCAAGAAAGTAATCAAAAAGCAGTTTTGAGTTTTTCCTTTGAGATGATGGGGTTTGGGAAGGATAATCTGATCCTAGAGCTGTGCCCATAAGGACAACTTTCTAACCACAGTGGTAGATGACTTAGTAGTGGTATGAGATAATAGGGGTCATTAATGTTTCATGAAGTTTATCCTTCTCTACAAAATCACACTTGAACTTCAAATGAACTCCATATAAATTTCACAGTCTAGTGTACCCTAGCAATGCAGACTGAGTCTTGAGTCCTTCCAAAGCAATATCATTGATCGAAGCCTAAACACATTGTTAGGGGCAATATGAATCAAACCCATCCAGACCTATCAATCACACCCATCCAGACCTACCAATCACACCCATCAAGACCTACCAATCACACCTATCCAGACCTACCAATCACACCCATCCAGACCTACCAATCACACCCATCCAGACCTACCAATCACACCTATCCAGACCTACCAATCACACCTATCCAGACCTACCAATCACACCCATCCAGACCTACCAATCACACCCATCCAGACCTACCAATCACACCTATCCAGACCTACCAATCACACCCATCCAGACCTACCAATCATACCCATCCAGACCTACCAATCACACCCATCCAGACCTACCAAACATACCCATCCAGACCTACCAATCACACCCATCCAGACCTACCAATCACACCCATCCAGACCTACCAATCACACCTATCCAGACCTACCAATCACACCCATCCAGACCTAACAATCACACCCATCCAGACCTACCAATCATACCCATCCAGACCTACCAATCACACGTAGCCAGACACTAGTGGCAAACCCTCTAAACATGTTTTTATTCTGTGTGTGTGTGTTTGTCTGTCTGTCTGTCTGTCTGTCTGAAGGCTATGATTTTGCAGGACTAATCTGGACTGGATCCCTCACTCCTCAGTGGCAGCTAGGGAAGAATAGGGGACAGAACTAATGCACCACCTACAGTAGACATACAGTCACACCCAGTCCCCATGTAGTCGCCATGCCACCCAGTCCCCATGTAGTCGCCATGCCTCCCAGTCCCCATGTAGTCGCCATGCCACCCAGTCCCCATGTAGTCGCCATGCCTCCCAGTCCCCATGTAGTTGCCATGCCTCCCAGTCCCCATGTAGTCGCCATGCCTCCCATTCCCCGTGTATTCGCCATGCCACCCAGTCCCTGTGTAGTCGCCATGCCTCCCAGTCCCCATGTAGTCGCCATGCCACCCAGTCCCTGTGTAGTCGCCATGCCTCCCAGTCCCTGTGTAGTCGCCATGCCTCCCATTCCCTGTGTATTCGCCATGCCACCCAGTCCCCGTGTAGTCGCCATGCCTCCCAGTCCCCGTGTAGTCGCCATGCCACCCAGTCCCCGTGTAATCGCCATGCCACCCATTCCCCATGTAGTCGCCATTCCACCCAGTCCCCATGTAGTTGCCATGCCTCCCAGTCCCCATGTAGTCACCATGCCTCCCAGTCCCCATGTAGTCGCCATGCCTCCCAGTCCCCATGTAGTCGCCATGCCTACCAGTCCCCATGTAGTCGCCATGCCACCCAGTCCCCATGTAGTCGCCATGCCTCCCAGTCCCCATGTAGTCACCATGCCTCCCAGTCCCCATGTAGTCGCCATGCCTCCCAGTCCCCATGTAGTCACCATGCCTCCCAGTCCCCATGTAGTCGCCATGCCTCCCAGTCCCCATGTAGTCGCCATGCCTCCCAGTCCCCATGTAGTCACCATGCCTCCCAGTCCCCATGTAGTCGCCATGCCTCCCAGTCCCCATGTAATCGCCATGCCTCCCAGTCCCCATGTAGTCACCATGCCTCCCAGTCCCCATGTAATCACCATGCCTCCCAGTCCCCATGTAGTCACCATGCCTCCCAGTCCCCATGTAGTCACCATGCCTCCCAGTCCCCATGTAGTCACCATGCCTCCCAGTCCGCACGCAGTCCATAATAATCTGTAATAGCAGGCCCCATGTCCTCCAGGAGAGGAAATCGCTTCCCCCCATTTCAGCGCCCCTACCATCTATTAATTAGCCCGCAAGCCGCATACATTATACTGTAAATGTAATGTAAATGCAGCTATGCAGCAGCAGTGGGTGTCATAGCATTGGAATATTATTAGGCTCCAGGGACCTAGAGAGACATGGGAATTTAGTGGAGTGATTGGTTTTAGAGCTCAAATGGTTTTCTTCCAAATAGTTTAGCTATATTGATTGAGCTAGCCTGACACAACTGAACAAATGGATTAGTCCCTAAAGTGCAAACCCCGGACATCTGCCATTCCAGGCAGTCTCAATCACTCAAAGTCAATACATCAAGTAAACAAAATTCTGACACGGGATGGACAGGGGCGTGAAAAGGATGTTGTTTTTGTCTATCCGTTTGTTTACTTTGTTCCATGTTTCAAGCGTTACAGAATACCCAATTATGTACGGATGGATTAGGTAAGGCTCAGTTCTTACGCAAGCTGGGGCTGTTCCTAACATTTCAACAAACTTGCGCTGTGTTGCGTTGCAAATATGAAAAAGTACCAATTAACATTGGGTTTGTCTCCAACAAGTTGTTCATTACCACCCTCCTTGTTCTCCAGGGTTGGGAGTAATGGTAATTTACCCAACCCTGTTGTCCTCAAGCTTACCTAAGCTCAATCACACAAAGCTCTCAGCATGCCAGTCTACCATGATTAAGCGTTCTCTGCCGAAGAACACTGCTCTCATACCAACTCCCTAACTCCCCCTCTTTCTTTCTCCCTTCTCTCTCTCTCTCTCTCTCTCTCTTTCTCTCTCCTGAGCTGATAACACAGTGCTAATTACTGTGTGGAACTAAAAGCTTCTCGGAGAGAAGAGAAACGAGAGAGAGAGAGATAGGCTGCTTGAGAGAGACTGATCGTGCCAGGGGGATGAGAGGGTGTGTAGGGGTAGACTAGAGAGGGGTGGGTGTCTCATATCGCTGGTTAACACACTGCAAACACCAATCAAGTCCCATCTAATTCAATGTGAGCTATTGCACCATCATTGTCCATCCCTGATCGCACTGCGTAGCTAGAGCCACAATCCTTTGACTTCAGCTTGACTAAATTTAATAAATGGGGGGAAATGCACTTAATTATCTTAATATGGTGTTAGCAAAGCAGTCACTTAATTATCTTTATATGCTGTTAGCAAAGCAGTCACTTAATTATCTTTATATGCTGTTAGCAAAGCAGTCACTTAATTATCTTTATATGGTGTTAGCAAAGCAGTCACTTAATTATCTTTATATGCTGTTAGCAAAGCAGTCACTTAATTATCTTAATCTGGTGTTAGCAAAGCAGTCACTTAATTATCTTTATATGCTGTTAGCAAAGCAGTCACTTAATTATCTTAATATGGTGTTAGCAAAGCAGTCACTTAATTATCTTAATATGGTGTTAGCAAAGCAGTCACTTGATTATCTTAATATGGTGTTAGCAAAGCAGTCACTTAATTATCTTTATATGGTGTTAGCAAAGCAGTCACTTAATTATCTTTATATGCTGTTAGCAAAGCAGTCGCTTCATTATCTTTATATGCTGTTAGCAAAGCAGTCGCTTCATTATCTCTACATGGTGTTATCAAAGCAGTCACTTCATTATCTCTACATTTTATCAAAGCAGTCACTTCATTATCTCTACATTTTATCAAAGCAGTCGCTTCATTATCTCTGCATGGTGTTATCAAAGCAGTCGCTTCATTATCTCTATATGGTGTTATCAAAGCAGTCGCTTCGTTATCTCTATGGTGTTATCAAAGCAGTCGCTTCATTATCTCTACATGGTGTTATCAAAGCAGTCGCTTCGTTATCTCTATGGTGTTATCAAAGCAGTCGCTTCATTATCTCTACATGGTGTTATCAAAGCAGTCGCTTCATTATCTCTACATGGTGTTATCAAAGCAGTCGCTTTGTTATCTCTAGGGTGTTATCAAAGCAGTCGCTTAATTATCTCCACATGGTGTTATCAAAGCAGTCGCTTAATTATCTCTACATGGTGTTAAAAAAGCAGTCGCGGACTGTCCATGTACTCTATCTATCGGTTGTGAGGAGAGAGGAGATCACACATTGTAGACAGTATAAAGATCAATGCTGCTAGCTTCGCCATCCTTCCAAAGTAATGTATAATTCAATGGTAGGGGTTCTGCACAGTTATCAATGCAGATAGTCGGTCCTTCCAAAGTCAATGATGTACAGTATGACGCAACTGGCACTACTGTTAGGAATGAAGTTTAGGGACCTCTGTAGAGCCATATTACACACTATGGGTGCCTCGCAAATGGTAGCTTATTCCCTATGGGCCTTGGTCAATAGTAGTGCACTATATAGGAGATAGGGTGTCATTTAGGACACACCGTATGTTATATCTGATGACCTCTTTGCTATGGTTATGCAGGAGACATGATGGTGTGCTGTTTAGCTACTCTCAGAGCCTAGTAAACATGAGATCAATGATTCATGTCTGTATGCATCCTGGTACTCGGAGGCACAGTTGTTTTCTATCGTTAATGAGCATAATGTTTATGGCTTGACGTTTATGCACGGCACAAAGTCATAACACACCCTCAGATCCTACCTTCAGTGTGTTATTAGAGCTAATAAGTCCTTTTCCCGCATTTCTCAAAAATGTTAATGGCTTTGCTATATTGCATTGTACCTACAGAAGATAACCCTAAATAACATGTTATTACGAAAGCAACGGCCATTACGAACAAGTTACTCAACCAAGTACCATAATTACAAATTCTATGATCTAAGCCTTAATGGAAAAGTCCACCCAAAAACGATCTTTTGGTATTTATTTCATTAGTCCATTGTCCCAAAACAAATTGGTGGAATTCAGCCGTGTGCATTAGTACGGATGCTTTGTTGGTCTAACCCAGCTTTCACCACTCTAACGGATGGCTCTGTCAATACCCTGCTTTTCCTGGTATATCTTCCTTTTGCTACACTAATAGCTGATGTGTTGTTTTCACGGCCCGGCGAGCTCGCCTTGCTCTCCCGCTGGTGGACAAGGAGAGAGAGATGAGACAAAGACAGAGATGAAGGGACGGAGGGGAGGTAGAGTGTAGCAGACGGAGGCAAACGAATAGATAGATGGAGATAGAGGAGACAGAGAGAGGGATGGCAGTATGGGGAAGAGAGGACAGGAAGAGACAGAACATGAGTATTTCAGTTTTGGGGGAGTGGAAAGACAACGATGACAAAGACAAAGGAAAAGCCAACATGTCACCCCCAAATCCCATATCAAACATTACAACTATGGCTGAAATGGCCCATCGCTTTACAGCTGAAGAAGTGCAGAGATCATACGCTACATTCAACAGCTAAGATGTCTGCCCGTCAGATCCTGTTGATCTTCTTAGTTCCATTTCCTGTGCCAGCGATCTGATGGGGCGCTCCTCTCAGCCCTGTTCACATGACCCATGCATTTATCAGTTAACTAGCATTGCGTCCCCAACACACAGACACACACACACACACACACACACTGTCGTCTGTGCAGTTAATAGGCCAGCTTATGGAGGCTGTCATGTGTTTTGCGCTAGACCAAACCTGGTAATGGATCTATAAGTACTGTACAGCCTCAACTGGGGGCGCAAGCTAATGTCGCAGGACTGCTTTAACGAGCCAGGAGCCCCCCTTCTGCTCGAAGTGATGCTACACCAACACCATCGAAACGGGATAGGGGGACGGGACACAGGGGAACTGACCCAGATTTCTCCAAGGCAGAGAAGAAAAAAAAAAGTTCAGCTATTCTGATTGAGATGCTTTGATCATGACAAATAATTATTTGATGTTTTAAATAATACCGTCACTTTTGCTGGTTTTGATTTGCACAGATAGCAGACTACATGGTACAGAATGGGGGGAGTCATCTCTTCTCCTGAAGTTTCCCCTTGGTAGAAATCTAGGATCATATTCCCCTCCCCAATCTTAACCCTAACCATTATTGGTGGAAATGCTCAACTGACCCAAGATCAGCGTCTAGGAGCAACTTTACCCTACTCTGAGTACCACCAGCCATTACACTACCATGGTACATGTATATTCCAGTACTACATGTAGAAATCCTGATTCAACTCATCAAAAGCTTGATGATTAGTTACTAGTTGAATTCATTTGTTTATTTTATTTTACCTTTATTTAACTAGGCAAGTCACTTAAGAACAAATTCTTGTTGACAATGACGGCCTACGCCGGCCAAAACCTAACCCGGACGACACTGGGGCCAATTGTGCAACACCTTATAGGACTCCAAACCATGGCCGGTTGTGATACAGCCTGGAATCAAACCAGGGTCTGTAGTGACGCCTCTAGCACCAAGATGCAGTGCCTTAGACCGCTGCACCCTCGGGAGCCCTAATTAATGAGGTGTGCTGGTACTGGAATAGACTAAATAAATGGAACTGGCCCGTGAAGAGATTTGGTTAACACTGATCTGGATGAATGAAAAGTATTGCAGCAAGACGTCAACAGTGCAGCTTGCGCAGGTCGTCCAGGTGTCCAGATGAAGGAAGTGAATGTCTGCATTCCTAACTCCAGGGGGAGGCATTGAGACAACTCCTTGATAACATACATACAGCGTCTAATAAGGGACAGGGGAAGTGGGATACCTAGTCAGTTGTCCAACTGAATACCTTCAACTGAAATGTGTCTTCCGCATTTAACCCAAACCCTCTGAATCAGGAAGGTGCGGGGGGCTGCCTTAATTGACATCCATGTCTTCAGTGCCCGGAATAATGTGCTAGACTCGAAAACAGTGGCAAGTGTTACCGAGAGGACTATCCTAAATAAATAAATACCAATTCTATTGTAGTGCCGATATTTTCAGATATGAATAGGTTTTTTTCAAGCTGCATTCCTAAAATGTAACTTAACAAGGGTTCAGACACCACCTGATCCTTTATATCTGTATTCATCTACTGTTTCCCCCTCTCATTAAACAAGCTGCATTCCTAAAATGTAACGTAACAAGGGTTCAAACACCACCTGATCCTTCATATCTGTATTCATCTACTGTTTCCCCCTCTCATTAAACAAGCTGCATTCCTAAAATGTAACGTAACAAGGGTTCAGACACCACCTGATCCTTCATATCTGTATTCATCTACTGTTTCCCCCTCTCATTAACGACGTTCTATATCCAGACAGAGAAAATACTCATCAAATATACATTTAAAGACCAATACTTTGAAAGCACAACGTTAGAAATCCACTCTAGGCTACAACATCATTAGATATTTGTTATCAAAGGGAGCCCTGCCCATTTAGGAGATGGTAAATGAAATGGAAGAGCGTGTCTGGTGCAGATTTTACCATGGGCTCATTAAGTCCAGGTGGACACACACACACACACACACACACACACACACACACACACACACACACACCCACCATTTGATGAATAAGTAAATCCATCCTGGCTATGGATACATACAGGAGAACTCTGTGTACAGACACAGTGAACAAATCACTGTGCTCAAATCAATTGTGCTGCTCATGATAAAGAGCCCTCATCCCTCCCCCCTGTATTCCTTCAGGCTTGAGCTTGTCTTGAATATTAAACTTGAGCCTGGGGGTTTAGGAGAATAGATAAGGTATTCTGCCAGGCAGTACAGTGGTGTGAGAGCACACGAGCGACAGAGTTCTGAATGGGCTTTTTATTATGGCCGCTATTAACCTAACTTCCACTGTGATAATGTAGTGTGCTGTGGCTCTGGGCTTAATGGACATCAACAATGTATTATCACTGGGTTGTATTATATGGAGTGTGGTGAACTCAAAATGGAGATGTGTAAACTTTGGGCTCTAGTTACATCCTACAACCAGAGTTGATCCTAGTCAGGTCCCATTGACAGGAGAAAACTCCTGTTTGCCCCAGAAATAGAACCCACTCTCACACCCTCTCCCTCCCCTCTCTCTCTTTCTCTCCCTCCCTCTCTGTTCCAGAACACGGATGACATATTGGTAGCGTCTGCTGAGTGTCCCAGCGATGACGAGGACTTGGAGGAGTGTGAGCCTGGAAATGGTGAGTCCACTCTGGGGGTTCTGTGTCCACTACAGGGGGTCCATCAGCCCAGCAGAGACCCACAAGAACAGAAACAGCTAGCTCCCCTAACCCACTTTTTTCTACTACTGTGACCCCATGACATCTCATATGCAGCTCTGATTGGCCAGATGTGCACCCACCCTGGCTTCTCATTGGCTAAGATCTCAAAGTGGCACAGTGACAGCTCCAAAGTCTCCCGAGCCATCTGCAAGGTAACCTAGCATCCTAATTGGGTAGCTGCAGGTGTTAGACGAGCTGCACCAATCAGTCTCTCCGATCGAATTGGGGCCGGACAGGTTCAACATTGAACTCCTCTCGACCGCCCGCCTCACAGTGGCGGCTGAGTGGACTCGGAGCTGAGCAATGTCGACGTGAACAGAAAGGTCAAACGAACTTCTGACACGGGGGTGTGAAAAGGGCAGGATGTTGATAGATTTTACCGTGGTTTCAGGACACTGGCTGGTTGCCTGTGCGCTGGCCGGTTGCCTGGGAACTGCCAAGAACTCTTACATGCATCATAATGCTAAAACTGCCAGAGCTAGGTTCCACTGGGCATGTTTGTGTTCTCCAGTGAAGACTCAAATCAAATGCTTTCCCTACAGCAACCTAGGAGGTCTAGAAATAACCTTTATGAAATATTTAGTTAAAGTTCCGTTTTTTTTAAATCTTGTTTTCATTTGATGTGGAATAGAACTCAGCAAAGATTACATTACGTTTGACAATTTTTATTAAATCGATGTTAAGGTGTTGTTAAAAACCACATGAAAATCGTATTACACCTTAATTAAGTGGGTGGAGATTATGGGAATCACTGTGCTTACTAGGTAACACTGATCTACACTAAGCCGAAATATTCCACACTAGATCAATTCTCTGCGTGGTTTAACTGTAGGTGGTGGAAGCCGAAATAGAGGTGTTATCAGAATGAGAAACGATAGTTTTTCGGTAGCTGTCCAGAAGACAGAGCGGTACCACACAGCTCCTGATAGACACTAGGCTGTCTCTCACACTATTGTCGGGGAAAGTTTCTACTCAGTCTGGCCTTCCCTGAGAGACAAAACATCACACACACATTTATCCTCCACACACACACACACACACATTATGTTCTGTAAACCTTTCCATTTTAGTCATTTAGCAGATGCTCTTATCCAGAGCGACTTACAGTGAGTGCATCTTAAGATAGCTAGGTGAGACAACCACATATCACAGTCGTGGTAGAGGGGGGTGGCAACAGCCTGAATCCCTCCTTGAAAACAAAACCCCTGTGAGAGACCTAGCATTATCTGATGTGAGCCAATGACTGGGGAGATCTACCTCTCAAATGAGCCAATGACTGGGGAGATCTACCTCTCATATGAGCCAATGACTGGGGAGATCTACCCCTCATATGAACCGGCTGCAAGGGCATTGTAACTCTCTGAAGGCTTTTCAGTGGAGTCCAAAGGGAAAGAAACACACACACACACACGCACACGCACACACACACACACACACACACACACACACACACACACACACACACACACACACACACACACATATATATATATATCAAAACACACATACAAAGTTAAATAAGGGGAACAGGCGACAGAGAGGGAGAGAGTGAGACCGATCATGAAAGAATGAAGCGGCCACAGAAAGACAGTGAGAGAGAGCGAGAGAGAGGGGTGGAAAGGCACATCTTGGAGGAGTGATTGGCGTTGAGATGTGCGTCACGTCTCCTTGCTCTCCGACGAGAGAGGGAGCGACAGAGAAAGAGAGAAAGAGATGTTGGATCCCTCCCTGCGTAACGTCTGAGTTTTCTATCTGCCCTGCCTGCCTCTCCCACCGGGCTAATTAATATTTGGCCTCGTTAGACTTGCTGTAATTACATCATCCAACCGAGCCTGGATTTGGTTTCGTTCACTTTTAATGAGCCCAAGACAGAATAGGAAGAATACATAGCAGGGCTCCCTTTAACAAAGCCCTGCTATCTACACCACAGCATCAGCTTTGGAGGACTCACGCACACAGTCACACAAAGAGATACAGATAGTTCCAGTCTTCTCTCTTTATTTTACTAGGCAAATCAGTTAAGAACAAATTCTTATTTACAATGACAGCCTACGAACTGCCTTGTTCAGGGGCAGATTGACAGATTCAATCTAGCAACCTTTCGGTTACTGGCCCTAACCACTAGGCTACCTGCCGCCCTTTAGCCTGCTAACAATCTATCTACCCCTCTCTCCCTCTCGCTCTCTCCCTCTGTCTCTTTACTTCTCTCTCTACCTCTCTCTCTACCTCTACCTCTTTCTACCTCTCTCTTTCACTCTCCCTCTATCTCTCTCTCTCTCTCTCTCTACCTCTCTCTCTCTCCCACACATGTACACTACAGTAATGTCTCATGAGAGGGCAGGTGACAGTGCTGTCACAGAGCTCCACGTCAGTGAGATGGAAGGTTCACTTCCCTTTAAAGGTGCACTATGCAGAAATCGCGGTGCAATTTCCTGGTTGCAAAAATTCGAATAGTTCACCTAATTTCAGTTTATGTGACTAAGCAAGCAAGTATAGTGTAGATAATCATTGTATCATCTAAGCAGATGTGAAATATGTTTTCCATAACCAAAAATATTGTATTTCCAGCTGTTTGAAGCTGGTGTACAAAACCGAAAGTAAAATATGCAAAAATGAAACTTAGAAAAGGGAAGCATAGAAATAATGCACATGGAACAGACATACCGCTTCTTAGACTTGCTTTCAATGAGAATGGCAGATCTATAACACACATTTCTATGTGAATTTGGTCAGGTTCCCAAAATGTTATATACTGCAGCTTTAAAGAACAAATGGTGGGTCAGAAATAACGTTGGTCAAACTGATCCATTGAGAACAGTGGGTATCTGTATGGTGATGTTGATATATACTGAGTGCACACATAGACTGACCGGGTGAATCCAGTTGAAAGCTATGATCTCTTATTGATGTCTCCTGTTAAATCCACTTCAGTCAGTGTAGATGATGGGGAGGAGACAGGTTAAAGAAGGAGTTTTAAGCCTCGAGACAATTGAGACATGGATTGTGTATGTTTGCCATTCATAGGGTGAATGGGCAAGACAAAAGAATATAATTGAAAAGTTACCTCATTAGTTATAATCAAATATTTCATTTCTTCTTGCACGTGTATTATACAGTGTCTGAATTCAGATTTTCAGAGGAATGTACACACTTATGCTGGTTGACACTACATATATATTTCCATGTGTCAATAGACTATATTTGAGGCATTTTCTGTGCATCAATATATAGTATATTGTCTGTCTTATGAGGTACATCAAACCCAACATGCTCACTGAGGCAGAATATCAACTAGCTATCAAAATCAAAATGAATTAATGTTCCAAAAATCACATAAAAACTGTGGAAAGGTGTAAACAAGGTGTTTGGCAGATTAATGTCACTTTTTCTTACTCCCTCAGTCCTTAATGAGATTAAATACTGTTGTGGATTTTAAGCTAAAATACAAAAATATTTCAGTAAAGAGGTGAGAAGACTGACAGTGATGGAGAGAGAGCGAGAGGGGACGAAGAAGACAAGATGGAGAGAAATGAGGGAAAATCAAAGAGGTAAATAGGTTGATATTTCATACGTTGACTCATCCCAGGATCAAACAGAGGTAAATAGGTTGATATTTCATACGTTGACTCATCCCAGGATCAAACAGAGGTAAATAGGTTGATATTTCATACGTTGACTCATCCCAGGATCAAACAGAGGTAAATAGGTTGATATTTCATACGTTGACTCATCCCAGGATCAAACAGAGGTAAATAGGTTGATATTTCATACGTTGACTCATCCCAGGATCAAACAGAGGTAAATAGGTTGATATTTCATACGTTGACTCATCCCAGGATCAAACAGAGGTAAATAGGTTGATATTTCATGCGTTGACTCAGCCCAGGATCAAACAGAGGTAAATAGGTTGATATTTCATACGTTGACTCATCCCAGGATCAAACAGAGGTAAATAGGTTGATATTTCATGCGTTGACTCAGCCCAGGATCAAACAGAGGTAAATAGGTTGATATTTCATGCGTTGACTCAGCCCAGGATCAAACAGAGGTAAATAGGTTGATATTTCATACATTGACTCAGCCCAGGATCAAGCAGAGTTTGTCAGGGCCTCAAGACTCTCTAATTTGCATCACGCTGAGGTAGAAACACTAGGCTGCCGACCAAGCCAAAACCAGGGAGAATTCATGGACCCCATCCAGAAGTGCCTTGCAGAAAGCATCGTGGAAAGGAGCAATCCGTAATCAATCAGACGGGGTGAACGTAGTTTCATCAATCAACGTCAGAATACATTACCCTCCCTCAGGACGTAGGACGGCATGTGTGGACTGTGTGTTAAATTATTCACTGTCTATGTGCAAGGAAATGGTGTGCTTTTCGCTATTGAATGCAAACTAGGTCCAGACAAAGAACTTCTTAACTAAATCAAGGATGTAGTCTTCATGAAATGGATTATTACCCAGTATAGCAGACCACTGCAGAGATGGAGAATGCATTAGGTTAGACAGAGACTAGAAAATTCTAATCTCGATTCCATCCACAACGTAGTAGAAGCTGTTTCTATGCAATGTACAAACTCTGAACAGTCAGTCGTTCGACTGTTAAAATTTCAAGTGGCTCAGGACGAGCCAACGTGATAGGCAGAATAACTAAGTCCCAGTGTTTGTTCAGAATAAGCCAACGTGATAGTTATTCTGCCTAAGTCCCAGTGTTTGTTCAGGACGAGCCAACGTGATAGGCAGAATAACTAAGTCCCAGTGTTTGTTCAGGACGAGCCAACGTGATAGGCAGAATAACTAAGTCCCAGTGTTTGTTCAGAATAAGCCAACGTGATAGGCAGAATAACTAAGTCCCAGTGTTTGTTCAGGACGAGCCAACATGATAGGCAGAATAACTAAGTCCCAGTGTTTGTTCAGGACGAGCCAACGTGATAGGCAGAATAACTAAGTCCCAGTGTTTGTTCAGGACGAGCCAACGTGATAGGCAGAATAACTAAGTCCCAGTGTTTGTTCAGGACGAGCCAACGTGATAGGCAGAATAACTAAGTCCCAGTGTTTGTTCAGGACGAGCCAACGTGATAGGCAGAATAACTAAGTCCCAGTGTTTGTTCAGGACGAGCCAACGTGATAGGCAGAATAACTAAGTCCCAGTGTTTGTTCAGAATAAGCCAACGTGATAGGCAGAATAACTAAGTCCCAGTGTTTGTTCAGGACGAGCCAACGTGATAGGCAGAATAACTAAGTCCCAGTATTTGTTCAGGACGAGCCAACGTGATAGGCAGAATAACTAAGTCCCAGTGTTTGTTCAGGACGAGCCAACGTGATAGGCAGAATAACTAAGTCCCAGTGTTTGTTCAGGACGAGCCAACGTGATAGGCAGAATAACTAAGTCCCAGTGTTTGTTCAGGACGAGCCAACGTGATAGGCAGAATAACTAAGTCCCAGTGTTTACATCAGTATCAATCTTTAACGATCTGCTTGCTTATTAGGGAAAATACACACCCCTTTTGAGTTTTGGTTCGGTTTTTAAAAAGGTGAGTATTCCTCTAGTGCTGCGGAGAGGGTGACCCACACAGGCAAGTGACCACAGCAGGCTAGCCTAACTAGTGGAAAAGCTCAGACTCTCTCAACAGGTCAAATCATTTCACAATGGAGTGAGTAAAGTGGATTTTCAATTTTCCAAACGAAGGGCAGTGTTATGGGTTCTCTATGGGTTCTCTATGGGTTCTTGGCAGTTCTCATTGTGACGATGACCGAAGCATTTGAAGCCTGTTTGAACAAGTCCATTCACACCAGCTAATTCATCATACGGCCAATGGCGAGTCTGTGTGGCCAACCTATGGGTGCGAACTGACCAATCAGAAGCTGCATATGCCGTTACAGGGCACAGTCATGGGAAGGGGAAGTATATCAGGTGTTGACAGGACTGTGTCCAGACAAAGAAACACTCAGTGAAGAGATGAGCGAGTCAGGTGCAGCTGTACATGTAGACGTCTGTGTTTGAGGGTTGAGAACCCATTATCTTCTCCATCCTGTGGTTAACAGTAACTTCTCCTATCATGGCACCAATGACAAAGCTTATGGCACCCACGCTAAAGCTGCGAATTCTGTGGCCAGTAGAGAGTGGTGGTATCGTTTGCAGGGGTGGTCCTCTCAAAATGCTTTTGCAAACTCGTTTATGATAATTAGGCCCGAAGGCCTGCAACATATTTGAGAAGAATGTGAACAGTAATAAATGACTGTACTTTCGAAGGAAGTCTTGGATTCACATTAGAAGCAGGTGTACAAAGACTCTTGAACAATTCCTTTAACTATATATTCATTCTGTAGACACAATGAGCAGCTCCAGCAGATGCATAGCTGCTTTAGGTTTTCTCACAACACTCTTTCAGTGTCAAACACCTATAACTGGGCCACGCAGTAGCGGAACGCAGTGAGGGACAGTCGGCCTACAGAGAGGCAGGGGGACAGCGAGGCATCGCGTTGGCACCATTTCTGTCAGACAGACAGTTGGCGGGGTAAAGATACACGACCAAAAGTATGTGGACAAACATCTCATTCCAAAATCCTGGGTATTAATATAGAGTTGGTCCCCCCTATGCTACTACAACAGCCTCCACTCTTCTGGGAAGGCTTTCCACTAGATGTCGGAACATTGCTGCGGGGACTTGCTTCCATTCAGCCACAAGAGCATTAGTGAGGTCGGGCAATGATGTATGGCAATTAGGCCTGGCTTGCAGTCGGCGTTCCAATTCATCCCAAAGGTGTTTGATGGGGTTGAGGTCAGGGCTCTGTGCTGGCCAGTCAAGTTCTTCCACACCGATCTCGACAAACCATTTCTGTATGGACCTCGCTTTGTGCACGAGAGCATTGTCATGCTGAAACAGGAAAGGGCCTTCCCCAAACTGTTGCCACAAAGCTGGAAGCACAGAATGGTCTATAATGTCATTGTATACTGAAGCATTAAGAATTCCCTTCACTGGAACTACGGGGCCTAGCCGTAACCATGAAAAACAGCCCCAGACCATTATTCCTCCTCCACCAAACTTTACATTTGGCAATATGCGTTTGGGCAGGTAGCGTTTCCCTGGCATCCGCCAAACCCAGATTCGTCCATCGGACTGCCAAGTGGTGAAGCGTGATACATTACACCAGAGAAAGCGTTTCCACTGCTCCAGAGTCCAATGGCGGCTAGCTTTGCACCACTCCAGCCAACGGTTGTCATTGTGTGTAGCTGCTCGGCCAAACCCATTTAATTTTGGAACTCAGTAGTAACTGTTGCAACCGAGGACAATTTTTACCCACTACGCGCTTCAGCACTCGGCTGTCCCGTTCTGTGAGCTTGTGTGGCCTACCACTTCGTGCCTGAGCTGTTGTTGCTCCTAGACGCTTCACAATAACAGCGGTTACAGTTGCCTGGGGCAGCTCTAGAGTGCAGAAATTTGGCGAACTGACTTGTTGAAAACGTGGCATCCTATGATGGTGTCATGTTGAAAATCACTGAGCTCTTCAGTAAGGGCATTCTATTGCCAATGTTTGTCTATGGAGATTGCATCGCTGTGTGCTCGATTTTATACACCTGTCAACAACGGGTATGGCTGAAATAGCCGAATCCACTAATTTGAAAGGGTGTCCACATACTTTTGTATATGTAGTGAATCTGCACCTCCATCTTATCTAGACACTCAGAGAAGAAGCTAACTATCTCTGGAGTCCAGAAGAAGGGAAAGTAAGAAATGTTTGAAAGATCTCAGAATCTGACAAGTTTACAGAATATGTAATACAAGTCATTTTATAATCTATAGTGCTATCTTATTTGGGCTAATGGTTCATTCATTTTCTCTGTGAATTTTTCTATTTTCCTCAAATATGCCACCACTTTCTTCAAAGGTGTATCTTAACCTTCAGACACAGAGATACACACATAAAAGTAGGCACCTTTATGTTGCCAGGGTAACACGGCGGCCATTTTGGCTGTGCGGTAGGAGTTGTAGGAGTTGGGAATGGGCTGGATCCTATAAGGTTGAATTACTGACTAACTTTTCTCTTTCTCAGCATTCATGTTTTTACTCCCTTTCAAGGCCTGTTTTAGTGCGCTGTGTATCGTTGTTGATAATCTTTTGACAGGTTTTGTGTCAAGGTTGCTCTATAACCCTTCTGAAAGTCCCTTGTCCTACTAATTGTGGGGTTGTCAGGAAAAATGTGGCTTGTGGGGGCTTGAGCGCTGGTGTGATATGTTGGCCTGGGGGTGACGAATACACCCCAAAATACCCTCGGTACACATTTCTAGGTTCCTCCCTCCACACGCACTCGCTTTATCCAACCCCTATTCTGTTTAGATACATTCATTCACCTCATCAACTCAAGAAAGGCCCAGCGTTAAGACTATGCATGATTCATGTTATGGACATTTCTGTGGCTCACATTATCAATGTCCATAAAGAGAAATGTCATAACCTTTCAAATTGCCCCGTAACATTTTTGCTAATTGTCTCTGGGATTGTGACCCTAACAAGATTACGGCATGCGGCAGAGGGTAGCAAATTGTTTTTCGAAGAAGGAATGTAACTTGTTATTTATGTTGTGCTATGTACTGCTAACACTTTCCTATTATGTTATTGGCACTCCTGTGTTTGACTTAATGACTTTTGTCCTGACTTAACTTCAAAGCAATGTACTGATGTGTAACACCCTAAAATGTTTTATTAACTGTGGGTGTGATTATATTACAAAGGACAAAAAAGCCGTTTGCAATTTGTTTACATTCAATTCCCCTCTAAGACTGAATATGAAGGCATAGAGATCCGGGTAAGACAGAAAGATCTGACAAATTGTTAACTGTGTCAAGTGAATAGGATTTCTTCATGTCCCATGTTTTAGCATATCTAGTGGGAGGATATGGGTGTTGGGACCAGATCTGTAGACTGTGTTTCAGGGTAGAAACTAGGGGAATCAGTTTCCCCCAGCTGGTCTTCAGGGTTTGAATACAGATCACCATGCCCCCAGGCAGAATGGGATTTGAACCATTCTTCATGAAAACTGAAAAACACAATGAATTATTCAGATAATTATTTTATTTTTCACACAAAAAAATAAAATAAACTAAAAAAGAAATGGGGGGGGAAGTTGTTTATCCGAGAACAATCTTACACAGCTTTCTTTTTGTAATTTTTTTTTCATGCAAAAATCATGCGGCCAATTTGTTGATGTAAGTGACCTGAACTCCGTGGTTTGCTATCTTATTTAACCCAAAGAAAAACTGAAAGCTAGCGTAGAAATAGAACAGCATAGACAGGCAGATAGAGAAGGATAACTTGTATCTAGTAGATGTTGATATGTTGTTTAGTCTATTAAACATGTACTTTAACATATCTGTGTAGTCATGTCCAGTCTAGCGTCAGGGAGATATCAGGAATAGCAGAATATTTATTATTATCTTATACAATGTATTGTACATCTGTTTAGTCAACTTAACTCTTTAAATAGAAGACTAGAGACTAACTAAACTAGCTTTAGAACTAACCTCATGTTAGCTTTTAGTGATGTTCTAATAATGGTGTTGGTGTTTTCATTTGAACTGTTGTTGCTTTTCTATTTTGGTCCTGAGGAGGTGCCCTCAGTTTCTCACTAACGCCGTCTTCCCTCCGTTGTCTCTTTCTTGTCCTAGGAGGTGAATTAGTGTTGCCCATTATAACTGTGGACTCCCTAGACCCCCCCTACGCCACCCGCTACCCCGTAATCCCCCCGCCCCCCACCTACCGCCCCTTCCTCGAAACCACCAAAGAATCCCTCCCCTTGCCCAACGGCCGCCCCCCCTGCCCACTGGATCAGGAGGACTGCGAGGAGGCGGGACCCATCGAGGTGTCCGCCTACGGCTCGGGCGAGATGACCGAGTCGGACGATGAGGACTATTACAAAAACTCCCCCCTCGTCACCGATAGGACGGTCCTCCCCCCTCCCCCCAACGAGGGCAGCGTCCAGAACCCCAGCGACCGCCACTTCTCCAACCGGCCCCCCAACTCCCACCGCCCCCCCTTGTCGTCCACCCCCACGGCCAACCCTGACCAGCTAGGCCCCAGGCTCAACAAGCCAGGCGGCAGCAGCAGCAACATTCCTGCCGGCAAGATGAACACCCGGGATCAGGTGCTGCTGCCGCCCACCCACCCCTCCTCCGACCCTGACCGCCACCGCCATGCCCCGGGCGTAACCTACCCTCCCAATTTCCCCCATGTGCCCACCCCAGACCCCACATCCCCGGAGAGAGGAGGGCCTCCCGGCGCGGTAGAGGTGATCAGGGAGTCCACCAGCACCACGGGCATGGTGGTGGGCATCGTGGCGGCCGCCGCCCTCTGCATCCTCATCCTGCTCTACGCCATGTACAAGTACCGTAACCGGGACGAGGGCTCCTACCAGGTGGACCAGAGCCGTAACTACATCAGTAACTCGGCCACGCAGAGCAACGGCACCCTGGTGAAGGAGAAGCAGCCAGGCACAGCCAAGACAACCACCAAGAACAAGAAGAACAAAGACAAGGAGTACTATGTCTGAGACCGGCCTAGCCAGAGACAGAGGACGAAAGGAGACGCACAGGGAGAGGGAGGGACGGAGAGGAGGAGAGAGGGAAGAGTTGAAGGTATAGGTAGGAGAGAGGCACTAGATGAACTGACAACTGTAGAGTAATGAGTCAAATCTTTGTTGGCAGAGTTTTATTTTGTTTAGTATAGAGGTAACCTTACTGACAAAATGACCTCATAGCTTTCCTTCTCAACCCATTTAGAGCCTAAAGCAGAGAGATAGAAGATGAGATTGGCAAAGAAACATATTTCATTAGAGCTACACATACTCATTTTTAACCACAGTTATTACAAAAAAGGTGTGGTATTTTTCTCCATTACAGTAATAGTATTTTCTCACATGGCCGTATAACCTTGTTTTTTTTTTAAACATAGAGAGACAAAGTCTTGGCTACAACAAATGGCTGCCAAACCTCGCTCAATGCAACATCATTTTGTGCCAATCGCCAGACCCAGAGCTCATGCTACAATGGAGCCAGCTAATCCAGCAGCGTTTGAAAGGGTATTGTGTTGTATATAGCCTACAATCAGAGTTAAGCATGGGGCTACAGAGAGACACAGAGAAGGAAGACCCACCATCAGTGTTAGAGCAGAGGCCTATTGTTTGGTATCAGATGCTATGTAGCGGGTCTAAACAGTCAACAATCGTAAATATCTAAATAGATGGGTTTGTATTGGAAGTTGAAACCCCACTGCTAGCCAAGTATGATAACACAAAATGACTGCCAATATACAGAAACTAGGTGTCAAGTCTGCCTTCTTCCCTCCTCCAAGTATTGAAACATCACCTCGCTCCTCTCGTCCTCTCTCGCCCTTCTCTTTCACTCGTGCGCTCTCTTTCTCTCCATGTCTGTGGTTCCCGAGGAGCTGATGCGACATTATTCTGCTGTGTTTCAAGCATGTAGTATTAATTTACAAAAAAGAGATGACTATTTCTGTGGAGGAAAAAAAATGATGATGCTGATTGATAACGTTTAACTAGCGTGTGAGAACAACAAAAGCTCCAACCAACCAACGGATGCTACTTATTACGTTTTAGCTGCAAAACCAACTTCTGAGGCCAAAACCCTGGGTCGTCTTTCAGTTTTCCAACAGATAGGCTATCCGTCATGTGTTTTCTTCTGGGCTCCACACAGCATTTCCCCCTACTGAGCCCACTAATGCGGAGGAACCAGCTCACGTCGTTACTATCAAACACAGACCAGAAACCAACCTCCAGCAGACAAACTGACTTTGTTCTAAATAAATATATATATGTATAGAAGTTTCAGAGAAAAATAAAACTATGGACCTAACTGAGAGTATAAGAAGAGAAATTCACCCGAATGCGTGTGTATCAGTGGACTGGGTGATAAATAACAAATTTGATGGACTATTGATACTTTGACGTGAGACCGATTTCCCCCCCCCCCCCCTCCCCCACACACCCACCAATCATACATACTATGACCAACTTTCAACGACAGTGGGAAACGCAGGTTTCTTTCCCTCAAAAAATGCGAGACATTTGATGGAAATTGGTAATTAATTTGCTGGAGTCCCACTTTTGCCCCCTAGTGTTGGGGGGAAAGTGTACGTTACCTTGGATCTGCGTTCTTGCCTCTCATTGGTCAAGACTGATAACAGCCAATGAGGGCAAGTCTAGTGAAAAACATTCAATGAAAAAAAGTATTACAGAACAAGGCAAACAGCAGTTCCCTTGCAGATGGACAAGAACTCTAGTATTCCAATTTTCTCAACTATTAAAAAAGAAAACTGTACCATGAAAAGAAAAGAAAAACCTAAAAAAAAAGTTTGTGCAATGTCTAAATATTTGAATCTCTCATCCCATTACTAAGAAAATATGTGTTTTCCCTTCCTGTTTAGAGAAAAAAGTATGACAAAGATAATTGATTCTGGGAAATTGAGCAAATGTGATTTGGGTTACAAACATAAAACCGTGTTTTCTCCTTGTCAGTACGGAGAAAAGATACTTTCCTCTCCATCCCTCCTGCTGCCACCTCACTCCGTTCTTTTCCTAAATCAACCCCCCCCATCCTTCATCCCCCTTTACTCACAATGGCAGATTGTATGTAACCATTCATTAACTGAAGACCGAACAGGGTCTTATCTATTTTCTATTGTTTTATATCTATCTCTGTAACTGCTAGAGTCAAAACGGCTGCCAAGTCTGGAGACTGGCTCCATCCCATCCTTCTTCCTCATCCAGTTTGTCCGGTTTATGTTCCTCTCCGTCCTCCTCCTCCCAGTATCTACCTGTTCTTTCTAAATGTTATTGTAAAGTGTTCCAGTGAGATGACTCTAAATATGTGTACATTAACAGAGGGGAATACACTTGGTTATATACTTCTTATATCTCTTGTTGCGTGGTCTGTTGGTCTCGATCAGTCACACATATTCCAGATGTTGTTTTTCACTTATTTCAACACTTCTACTTTAACACGTACTTAACACTAAGTCACTTCTACTTTAACACGTACTTAACACTAAGTCACTCCTACTTTAACACGTACTTAACACTAAGTACCTACTACTTTAACACGTACTTAACACTAAGTAACTCCTACTTTAACACGTACTTAACACTATGTCACTTCTACTTTAACACGTACTTAACACTAAGTACCTACTACTTTAACACATACTTAACACTAAGTATATCCTACTTTAACACGTACTTAACACTAAGTATATCCTACTTTTACACGGACTTAACACTAAGTCACTTCTACTTTAACACGTACTTAACACTAAGTCACTTCTACTTTAACACGTACTTAACACTAAGTCGATACTACTTTAACACGTACTTAACACTAAGTAGATACTACTTTAACACGTACTTAACACTAAGTAGATACTACTTTAACACGTACTTAACACTAAGTAGATACTACTTTAACACGTACTTAACACTAAGTAGATACTACTTTAACACGTACTTAACACTAAGTATATCCTACTTTTACACGTACTTAACACTAAGTCACTTCTACTTTAACACATACTTAACACTAAGTATATCCTACTTTTACATGTACTTAACACTAAGTCACTTCTACTTTAACACATACTTAACACTAAGTCACTTCTACTTTAACACATACTTAACACTAAGTAGATACTACTTTAACACGTACTTAACACTAAGTCACTTCTACTTTAACACGTACTTATCACAAAGTATATGCTACTTTAACACATACTTAACACTAAGTATATCCTACTTTTACACGTACTTAACACTAAGTATATCCTACTTTTACACATACTTAACACTAAGTAGATACTACTTTAACACGTACTTAACACTAAGTCACTTCTACTTTAACACGTACTTATCACAAAGTATATGCTACTTTAACACGTACTTAACACTAAGTATATCCTACTTTTACACGTACTTAACACTAAGTATATCCTACTTTTACACGTACTTAACACTAAGTAGATACTACTTTAACACGTACTTAACACTAAGTCACCTCTACTTTAACACGTACTTATCACAAAGTATATGCTACTTTAACACGTACTTAACACTAAGTCACTCTACTTTAACACGTACTTAACACTAAATCACTTCTACTTTAACACGTACTTAACACTAAGTCACTTCTAAGGAAGTGGACACATAGGTCATACTGTATTTACCAGCTGAAATACTGTACACTCACCGGACAGTTTATTAGATACCCCATTCAGGAAAATGGATCGTTCCTACAGACAGTGAGTCACGTGGCCTTGGATTGCTATAAAGCAGGCGGACAGGCATTCTGTTACTAAGCGAGTTTTGGGCTTGGTATGATCGTCTGTGCCAGGCACGCCGGGTCCCGTATCGGGGCTTTTGATGCAGGTGGACGAAAATAGCTTTTTTTTTTTAACTAGGCAAGTCAGTTACCAGGGAACAGTGGGTTAACTACCTTGTTCAGGGGCAGAACAACAGATTTTTACCTTGTCAGCACAGGGATTCGATCCAGCAACCTTTTGGTTACTGGCCCAACGCTCTAACCACTAGGCTACCTGCTGCTCCAGGTTGAAGGAGGATGGCAAAAATTGTGGTGTACCGCCATCCAATCTCCAGCAATTGCGCGATGCCATCACAACAGCATGGACAAACATCACTGTGGAATATTTTTGACTTGTAGAATCCATGCCTCAAAGATATCAGGCTGTTCTGAAGGGACAGGGGGTCCGACCCGGTACTAGATGGATGTACCTAATAAACTGAGTGTATACTTATACAATAAAGTATGGGGGGGGGGTGGTATATGACTAATATACCACGGCTAAGGGCTGTTCTTTGGCACAACGCATCCTGGTTACAGCCTTTAGCCGTGGTATATTGGCCATATACCACAAACCCCCAATGTGCCTTATTGCTATTAGAAAGTGGTTACCAACGTAGAGCAGTAAAAATACATGTTTTGTCATACCCATGGTATACGCTTTCAGCCAATCAGCATTCAGGGCTTCAACCACCCAGTGTATACTCCCATATAATGAGCACGCACATAATGGAGAACATCTGGCCTCCAACCCCACACACTATGGAGAACATCTGGCTTCCAACCCCACACACTATGGAGAACATCTGGCTTCCAACTCCAAACACTATGGAGAACATCTGGCTTCCAACTCCACACACTATGGAGAACATCTGGCTTCCAACCCCACACACTATGGAGAACATCTGGCTTCCAACCCCCACACACTATGGAGAACATCTGGCTTCCAACTCCAAACACTATGGAGAACATCTGGCTTCCAACTCCACACACTATGGAGAACATCTGGCTTCCAACTCCACACACTATGGAGAACATCTGACTTCCAACTCCACACACTATGGAGAACATCTGGCTTCCAACTCCACACACTATGGAGAACATCTGACTTCCAACTCCACACACTATGGAGAACATCTGGCTTCCAATTCCAAACACTATGGAGAACATCTGGCTTCCAACTCCAAACACTATGGAGAGCATCTGGCTTCCAACCCCACACACTACGGAGAACATCTGGCTTCCAACTCCACACACTATGGAGAACATCTGGCTTCCAACTCCAAACACTATGGAGAGCATCTGGCTTCCAACCCCCACACACTATGGAGAACATCTGGCATCCAACTCCAAACACTATGGAGAACATCTGGCTTCCAACTCCACACACTATGGAGAACATCTGGCTTCCAACCCCACAGAGGTGAATGTTACACTGGTAGTGATGGTATCTTCTACATCCCTTTGGCTCTCACAATCCTGGGGGTATTTCGTCTGACCAAGACCTGCGGCTGGAAGACAAGGATACAGGTTACAGAGTTATTTGTGTTGATGAAAGCCAGTGGAGACACTAATAGGAAAGTCTGATAATTGAAATGTGTATTTTTATTTCTCCCTACACTAGTCCAGCAGTCAGCCGGCAGAAACACACAATGCGCATGCACACGCATGCACACACTTCACACACGCCTCACACACACACGCCTCTCACCACAAAAAAGACTTGGGTACCAAATAAATATTCTCTTTCTCCAAGCATGATACTAATGTTATATAAAAACATGAACAGAGAACCCAAACCCAACTCAGTCACAGAGTTCTCTGGAGCAAGCTAGGTAAAGGATTGATCATCGACTTCACATCCTAAAGAATTCCCTCCAATTAATGTTGGTGTTTCCCCTCTATTTCATCATCCCTTGTTCTTTCACTCCCCTTTGTTCCATTAAAAAACAAACGCTCCCCCGCGGCCACACCTTACCAACATGACAGGTCTCCTCCAACGCTACGACTCCTAACTAGTCTGAAGACATGAGAGCGAGAGCGACGCACCAACGCCAACCCCTTCTCTGAAAATACTAATCTCTGTTCTTCCGCAGCTTGCTTCCCTCTGCATTCATCAAAACGTCTATGGCGTCTCATAACTACGCATTGTTGAGAAAAGCGTTGTGGTAAACAAGCCTCGAACGTTGCTTTAAGGAATACATCATCACTTCCCCCAACGAGCCATCAGCTCTGACATAATCTGAAGCAGCCGCTTCAGCACGCACAAATTAGTGTTACTGTGCGTTTGCGTTTGCGATGGGTCTTCAATCCCAGATTATTGTTTATTCACTTCGCTTTCTGAGCTCAAATGTCTTGTGTGATGTACGGTGTCTGATGTGTGTGTGTGTGTGTCTGATGTGTGTGTGTGTGTGTGTCTGTGTATGTGTGTGTGTGTGTGTGTTGTGTTCCCTCCAGGCACATCATTTTAAATGACAGAGAAGCATCCCTCAGGGTTAAAACTGGTGCCCCTGCAGAGAGCAGGGCAGGTAATCCTTCCCAGCCTATTACCTCTAAAAGGGGTTTGGGGCAGGGACTCCTCAGGGCTTTTAATATGCCAGGTCACGATACAACTACTGGTATTATGTTGTTAACATACAATCAAAGATGCAGTGACATTGTGTCTCATATTGCCTCATGGACAAATATCATGAAAAGTGTGTGTGTTTGTGTGTGTGTGTGCATACGTGCGTGTATAAATGTTTGTCCATCATAGTTCTCAGTGCCACTACCAACCCAGCTTCAGTGTTCTGAACTACTGTGTGTTAACACCATCCCAAACAGTATCTAACCCCTCTCTCTCTCCACTATGGTGAGAGAGCCGACCTAGTCTCTCTCTCCTACTACTCCCCCATACTCAAGTCTCCTCCACGGGGTGCATCATGTGTTACTGATCCAGAACCTTTCTCTAAACCGCCGGGGGCCTTCTCTGATGACACACCAGCTGATCTAGGACCTGTGGAAACCGCGGGAAGCTTTCTCTGATAACACAACAGCAGCAGCAGCCTCTGACGATCCTCCTCCTCCTCTCACACTTTCTCAGTCTCTCTCTCCCTCTCCACATCTCTCTCTCAACCTCTCTCTCAATGTCTCTCTCTCTCCACAGATCTGAGTGTGTAGAAATGCACAAGATGTGTCATGACTGACAGACACATTGATAGCCACGGGTGAGGATGACACATAGATGCCCAATTTACAAGTCAAATATGTATCGTGCGCTATCTGTGTGGATGGGAGCCAGGGAGAGAGAGATAATGGAAGAGAGAAAGATAGTGAGACAGCAAAAGAAGGAGAGAGAGTAGGAGAAAGAGACAAAGTAAGAGAAAGGGAGAGCGAGAGAGTAAGAAAGAAAGAGCGAGAGAGTAAGAGAGAGCGAGGCTGTCAGTGTAGTGCAGAACTCTGCAGCCCTGCAGACATACTGAAGCACAGGGACGTGGAAGGATGGATGAACATATAGCTAGCTACCTGCCTCCAAACACTAGTCACTGGAATAGAGCCATTCTCACTGCGCTTATCTATCAATCTGACTGTCAGAGGATTACAGCAGCTCAGAGGCAGAGGGAGAGATGGAGGACATGGGAATGGGATGAAGTGATCTGTACTGCAAAGGGGAGACATAGCTGAGATTGGAGGAGCAAGCCTAGGTGTGTCCGTGTGTGTGTGTCTGTGCGCGCGTTTTCCGAGCTGCGCCATCCTTCCCCTACCATTTTTTGCCACGGTTGCCATGGTAACCAGGTCCGGCCATTGCGCGTGCTTGTTTAGGGTGTAAAGGCCATGTTGAGACCAGCAGCAGACACCACAGATAGAATGGAGCCCTTGTCTATAAAGACTCAGAGGCTTCTTCACTCAGCCCATACAACCACTCCATGTTGAATTCTAATCACCACAGTGCCAATAACAAACTACATCATTGTCATTGATTAATTAATCACGTTTGAGATTAATCCTACGCTCATTCACACAGAACAAATTAAGGACACAAAAGAATGAATAGGTGCTCATATACCGTTGTAATCAGGCCACTGTGGCTTTAAAGTAAGTATCCAGCTCACCTAGATATATTCCTTAAATGTAGTCACATTCTATTCTACTTAAATCTACTCATCATTCCATTCAACTCTATCACACTAAGGAGGATATTGGAGCTGACTATTAATACACTGTCAGGTGAAAACAATACCAAACCAAATCAAATCTAATTTTATTGGTCACATACACATGGTTAGCAGATGTTATTGCGAGTGTAGCGAAATTCTTGTGCTACTGGTTGACAGTTCAGCATTATCTAACATGTAAAATAGCAATTCCACAACAACTACCTAATACACACAAATCTATGTAAAGGAATGGAATAAGAATATATAAATATATGGATGAGCAGTGACAGAGCGGCATAGACAAGATGCAATAGATGATATAGAATACCGTATATACATACGAGATGAGTAATGCAAGATATGTAAACATTAAAGTGGCATTATTGAAGTGACTAGTGATCCATTTATTAAAGTGGCCAATGATTTTAAGTCTGTATGTAGGCAGCAGCCTCTCTGCGTTAGTGATGGCAAATACCACACACAGTGTATGAGAAGTCTTAGGGAAGGACTGGGAAAGGGAGGGACTGGGATAGAGAGGAACTGGGATAGAGAGGAACTGGGATAGGGAGAACTGGGATAGAGAGGACAGGGATTGGGTGAACTGGGATAGGGAGGACAGGGATTGGGAGGACTGGGATAGAGAGGGACTGGGACAGGGAAAGACTGGGATAGGAAGGGACTGTGATAGGGAGAACTGGGATAGAGAGGACAGGGATTGGGAGGACTGGGAATACTGGGATAGAGAGGACAGGGATTGGGAGGACTGGGATAGAGAGGACAGGGATTTGGAGAACTGGGATAGAGAGGACAGAGATTGAGAGGACAGAGATTGAGAGGACAGGGATTAGACTGGCAGGGTTGACCGAACACAGTATTGGGATGACTTTCAACAGGTAAGGATAATTAATAGACCAACTGTGGAAGAGCAAAAGGGGTTAGAAAGGAAAACAGAGGGTTGATGAGGAAAGAAGAGAAAGAAACAGAGTGTGATATATAGAAAACAAGGAGGGAGGGTCAGCTAATGAAGACAGTCCCCAGGTACATATCCAACTGGTTATCTGTTAAAGGTGGTCGGTGGAAGGATGGACTTCCTATATTTCATTTGGATAAGAGATGGGGCCAATCTGTCATCATCGTTCACACAGCAGGGCTATGGACTTCCTGGATTTAAATTTCAATACTCTATTGTTGGGGGTGCATCTCAATGCTCTGTCAAAGGCGTACCCTGTACTACAGATCAAGACAGTACACTGACAAGTTCAATCCATATTGTACCTTTATTCATTTCAGAGCATGAGCAGTGTGACATCATTCAATCATTTGCAGTTGTAACCATTTTTTTCCAGCAGAACACTCGTGTGTTTACATGGTGTGCTGATCCACAGCGTGGCTTATTAGGAAAAACCACCCCACCTCTTAATATGCACATTGCATAATACAGTGTAGCTTCAAAACAAGCAACATTTATTATCTTGTGCGCTGTGACACACAGCCGAACAAAATGAATACAAAGTGCCCGGCGCTTCTCAAGCAAAGTGAAGAACAAATAACTGCCGTTGTGTCGGCCATTTTGTCACAATAATGAAGCATGTAATTGTTCTGCACACATTATGCAGAGGCCAATTGAAATATTTACCCTCAAACACTCCTTCTCTGAAGTATTTTGTGTAAACACAACTATTTATTCAGCTTCTCTTATCAGCCGCCTCAAAATAGCAGCTTTTGTAGTTGTTTGTGTGCTGGCATGCACTTCACAGCCCCAAAACACGGCCATGGTATTTGTAGAATTAGTTTGGCTATCAACTAAAAAGATGTTACACATTTTAGGGATGCCAGTACCATAGAACAACTACAGTACTGAGTAATTTAGAATCTTGTAGTAAGGAGAAAGTTAAGATATCGTGACAAATTGCAAAAGGAGGCTTGGCATACTTCTCAGTGGAGCTATAACTAGTGCAAAAACACGGTCTTGTGTTTAGAGAATAACTTAACTATAATTGAGTATTTGATCCAAAAATACATTCTGCCATAGATTTAATAGGACATTTAAACAGGATCATTTTCTTTGCCATGTGCCATCTTTTTCAGATAATATATGTGGCAAAAGAGTAATTTCACAAGCACAGTAGAATTCTACAAAGCAGGCTTTACAAAGCATTTTTATTCTGTAATGTTGCTGTTCTCAATCTAACAATATGCAGTCTTGGCTTACCATAACTCACTATGATAGAAGCATTGTTCAATCTTCTTTAAACATCAGTTGACTATTCCATAGTGAAAGCCATCTTTTGACCAATTTGAGGGAAAGGGTTGATCAGCAGAAAGGTACAAGCTCAGCAACGAGTCATGATGACGACTGCCTAAACATTGTGTATGTTTTGTCATTTAGCCTTCATAGATCCATTAAAATGTGCAAGTGATCTAAATAAAAATAAAAAAATTTAAATGATAAATTAATTCAGAGAATCTTTGAATATGCATCATGCAATTGGAGGTGCATGATGCACGTTGAAACACTGCCCCCTGCTGTCCAGCTTCAGAAAACAGACCATTTTGACCCTCATAGTATGCCCTCTTTTTGTGTTTCTGCACATGGGGACCGGAAGTCACTTTATTTGACCTACGTGGTATTCAGTTTTCCTATGTCAAAGGATAGCCTGGAATGCACACTGAATATCACTCGATTTCACTTTTGTTTTGCTTGAACGCAACAATATTATGTATATACTCCAGGCCAGTGGAGGCTGCTGAGGGGAGAACGACTCATAATAATGTCCGGAACAGAGCAAATGGAATGGCAACAAACACCTGGAAACCGTGTGTTTGATACCATTCCACTGATTCCGCTCCAGTCATTACCACGAGCCCGTTCTCCCCAATTAATAAGGTGCCACCAATCTTCTGTTGTCCAGGCTATCCTTGATAAAGTTTTCACCCTGTAGTTCAATGAAGGGGACGTCCGGTCTCCATGTGCAGCAACACACCAAAGAGTGTCAATTATATTGACAAGATAGTCAAGTGACCTCAAAGACGGAAGGCAGGCGGGAGGTGACGAGATCAGGTCGGATCATTCTAGCCAATGAGAGGGCAGATAAATGTATGTGAACAGGCCATAGAGATAGATAGAGGACTCAGCTTTGTATCTGTGCCATTATAGCGTTTGTGACAGCCTCAATGGCGCTGCCCATGCTATCTCCATTTTAAAGTAGTGAATTTTGTTCTTCACTGGCTGATTGCTCCTAATTCATAGGAATCCCAGCCCAGTTGACTACTTTAAAATGGTGTAAGCCCTCAATGGCCATGTCCATGCTAAAACAGATTATAGCCACGGTGACACCTCTATCTATCCCTATGACAACAGGCACATCTCCGATATAAAGTCATCCACTTATATCAATGCATTCATAGCCTCTGTCAAGGCCCCAGCAACCAGATATTCCAGTTCTCAGGGGAAATGGAAAGAGAGCCTGCTTTTGGATGTTAACAAGGCGACACCAGAGATAGGAATCCCATTGTGAATATAAACGGAGGAAAGTATAATGCCCCACCCAGCAAACTGTCGACCAATCGTGTTCACATTGTCATGCGATTGCTAAAATAATTGTCAGGCAAACCCTTCTCAAAGTCAGGGTATGAGTCGAGAAACTTGCCCATTTTCCTCGAATGTACGTAATGTCACGATTCCAAAGCTATACGATATTACTAAAAACAAGTTAATTATCTCACATCTCGGAAAAGATTTGTAATGTACTTCTTGTTGATGTTATTCATGCTAATGTTTTTTTTTTAGCTAGCACCCATTTGACTCCCATTCCCACATTGAAGGAGAGCCCTCTTTGTCCCAGAATTGCCCAGAATGTACGACATGGCCCATTGACGACATATGGGCAACGTACACAATGGGAACTCATACGATTCCAATGGAGTTTCCCATCTCCTAAAAATAATCTCTGGCGACATTCCATTTTAACTCCTCATTTACTGGATTGGTTGAACAGTGCAGAAGAAACCTCCAGACAGCTTTTTTCTTCTCGTCAAGACCAGCATGTAGGGGATCTCGTTTCAAGCGTTTCTTTTACACCTGCTATGTTAGGTTAGTACATTCATAACAACCTAGCCATTCCGAAACTTCTATTCAAATAAAATACGCCTCACGTAGCAAATTAGCCATTACATTTTTTTGTTGACCAAATTTGACACGCTCTCATCATTGACTCTCTCAACTATCCGACTTCGTAGGCTTGTTTTCATGGGCAGAGTAAAACCTCACTTCCTCTCTGAGCACACCAAACAACCAGCCCTCCCACCACCAGAGATAGAGGAGGAAGCAAAACACCCCACTTGCTGTTTTTTTTGGGGGGGGGGGGTCAAAAAAAGTTAATGAACTAAGTAGACCAGACCCAACTGCTATTGCATTGGTGTCTATGGGAAACACACCCACTTTTTTCCAACAGTAAAAGGCCTGTGTGAACCATCTTCATTTATCCACCATCTTTGACCACCACATGGAATCTGAGCGAGGGCTAGACTAGCCACATCCTTCCTTTGAGTAGCCTTTAGAGAATAGCTAGCTACCGTCTGTGGCCTGTGGGCATGGAGTGTGATTAAGTGGTGATGCTGTCTAAACTAAACGCACTTTTCTAATATAGAACTACCCCTTTTATGATGATGATATAATTGTGTGTTCATAATTTTCTGATCTTGTAGGAAGTTAATCTAACAAATTGTGATAATTTTAAAAAATGGAAAGAAAACAACAATTTAGCTCTATTTGCCTCAACTTAAAGGCCCTCAGAAAAATGTAGTTGGTCTTGTTTACTTTTTCAGTGGGACTACAAACGGCATAGGTATTACATATTCACCCAATTATATTTTTGCATGGCATTGGAGTTCAGTTCAATGGTGTGGTTGTGTTAAAATCATCCCTGGATACAAAATGGAAGCCAGCAAACTATCAAATCAGAAGGAATAACAAAGTTTAGAAGCCTTTCTTTCCCTCAGAAAGCTTGCAAGCACCAGTCAAAGATAAAAATCATAATTTTTACCAAGTTCTCCCAACCTTAATCATCTTCTTAACATTACGCTTTGATGAACAGGGAAATGCACTCTTTATGGATTTGGATTTAAACAAATGTAATCTCGCATAGGGCTCAAGGTTCTCCGCTCCTTCAGATTTCCCTCAAAGAAAAGGAATCAGTTCAAAGGAGAATCACCAGAACAGAGGCAGATCGGAATGCTAAGAGAAAGTCTGTGTCTATTCTTTATTAATGATGAGGATGGCGTCCTCCCTTGAGGAGTGGAGTGCTTTGGACGAGTGGGGATTCTGATTTAATTACATTTTTACTGCTTCGATGTATTAGGCCTACCCACGCTAAAATCATTTGTCAAATATAGTATAAGAAAAATTTATTTTGTTACTTGAAAGTGTAAAACATTTATTTCTAGCATTGAATGATTGTGTACTAAAAGCAAAGTTAAAAGAAAACAGAACAAATACATAAATACTATAGAAATATGCACAGATACCTATAGACGTTCACTTCACATGGCAACAGTGAGAGCCTCAAAGACCTCGGTCGGGTTGGAAGAGGGTCATACATCCAGAGGGTACTCCTTTTATGTATCTTCCAAATGGCACCCTATTCCCTATATAGTGCACTACTTTTGAGCGAGGCCCGTAAAGGCGCTGGTTAAAAGTAGTGCACCATGTAGGGGATAGGGTGCCATTTGGGATGGAATAATTGCTTTCTCTGTGTGTTTTGGATGTGAATTGAGATTCTATGAGGCGTAAGAGTTTTAAAGTGCAAAGTCTCAGAGTAGTACTTAGATGCAGAGCCTTCAGAAAGTATTCACACCCATTGATTTTTTCAACATTTGGTTGTGTTACAGCCGGAATTTAAAATGGATTAAATTGAGATGTATCCCTGGCCTACACACAATACCCCATAATGCCAAAGTGGAATTATGTTTTACAATTTTTTTTATACAAATGAATAAAAAACGAAAAGCTGAAAATGTCTTGAGTCGATAAGTATTCAACCACTTTGTTATGGCAAGCCTAAATGAGTTCAGGAGTAAAAATGTGCTTAACAACTCATCATAATTAGTTACATGGACTCACTGTGTGCAAGAATAATGGCTAACATGTTAACATGAAAGACCAGGGAGGTTTCCCAATGCCTTGCAAAGAAGGGCACCTATTGGTAGATGGGTGAAAAAAAAAAAAAAGCAGACATTGAATATCCCTTTGAGCATAGTGAAGTTATTAATTACATTTCAGACGGTGTATCAATACACCAAGTTAGTACAAAAGTACTGGCATCCTTCTGAAAAATAGATTTAATCCATTTTGAATTGAGGCTGTAACACAATAAAATGTGGAGTAAATCAAGGGGTATGAATACTTTCTGAAGGCAAGAGTCATTTAATGATAACGTCTCTAGAAACGTAAAGGCACTGCATTTTTGAGTCACATCAGAGCTAATTTGCATGTTTAGACCTCACAACTAGAAATAGCCTCAATTCTGAAACAGTTTTCCACCTTTTACATATAGCGTGACTTGGGGGAGCACTTTCCTCTGTCACGTTAGTATGGTTGTTCCTGACGATTGCTAGCAATAGTGGATCCAACTAGGCTAACACATTACAAGTTGTGCAATCATTGGGACATGTAGCCTATTTGAATCGTTATGGAATGCGTCGCAGTTTAAACCTGGAGCACGGTTCACGACGACTGGACCGTTGTCATCAAAGTTCTACGATTAGTGAGGATTATTAGGGTACATTTATAGGACTACTGTTAAACCACTATTGTACACTTCTTCAGCTCCAATATTTCACGGATTGAACAATTGAACATGGCAACTTTCAGGATGAATCAACCCACTATTTTTGATTCCAATACACCAATATATTTAATGCGTAAAGGCTCTTCAAACTGATTTTCTTAATCCTAAATAATATACAAGATCAAAGTATTTTTAAGAGTATTGGTGCTGACAATGAGAAAGTATTTACGTGAGTATTTATTTGGCTTTCTTTCATTGATACTTCTGAACTGTTCTCTCCATATATTCTAGTGTGGCTGTCGAGAAAAGTAAAAAGGTTCACCAAATTTAAAGGGATGGCTTTGTATTGAATGTTTAATTTAATTTCAGCGTTTAAATTAAAATGTATGTAGTGCGCGTAAAGCAACCACGCCTGCAAAGCCCGTTACTGCACCTGCATAAAAGTACGTTTGAATACCAACTACTGAGAAGTGAGTAGGAAAGGTGTGCACAGGAAAGGTGTACATTTCCTAAGTCTGAATCGAGCTCATACTGAGTTGGCTGCAGCATATTATTACATTACAGTCCGTCTAAATGTCCGGCTCAGATACTTAAAGGATCGCTGTAAAGAAAAAACATTTTGGGACTATGTCAACAATGGACTAATGAAACAAATACCCCAAAACTATTTTTGGTGTGTAGTTTTCCTTTAGGGCAGTGTATATGCACTGCAGAACATGCCATTTAGGTACACTGCATTGAATATCTGAGCCAGCCATATACAGTCACCTCCAGAATTATTGGCACCCTTGATAAAAATGAGCAAAAAAGACTATATAATAAATCATCACAATAAGTTATGCTAATACATTTGCTCAGAGAAACACATTTTGTTTAACAAGTAATACAAACTGGTACCCCTTATAAATAAAACCAAACGTGATCTGCGTTCACATTTTACTGGATTGTGTCTTTCCATGGATTCCGGTTTCACTGGGGTTTAAACATCTGGTAAAACGCATGAAAAATCAGTGTCATTCATCACCAAGGTGAACTGCAAGGAAGTCACAAATGAAGAGACGAATGGTTGTTGACTTTCACAAAATCAGGCATTGGGTGCAATTAAGCCGTTTAAAACGACAGGAACGACAGTAAACTTACATTGGAGAGGAGACAATTGCATCTTGTCCCCACGCAGTGAGGAAGATGGTTCAGGAGGCTAAGAAAAGTCCAAGGGCCACAGTTGGAGAATTACAGAACTTGGTCGCATCTTGGGGTCTCCAAATCTACAATTAGACGCCACCTCCATGTCCATGCCAATAGTCTATTTAGAAGGGTTGCCATAAAAAGCCTTTATTGACAGCAACCAACACATGTAAAGGCCTGGAGTTTGCTAAATGGCATTGGCAATTAAATTGGAAGCCGGGTGCTATGGTCAGACGACATGAAAATAGTCCTCTTTGGCCTCGAAATAAGCAGATAATAACCCTCATACCTAATGTAAAATATGGTGGTGGATCGTTGATGTTATAGGGCTGTTTTGCTTGCACCGGTCTTGAGGCCCTTGTTAAGGTCAACGGCATCATGAACTCTACCAAGTACCAGAACATATTAACCAAGAACCTGGTTGCCTCTGCCAGGAGGCTGAAACTTGGCTGCAAGTGGATCTTCCAGCAAGACAATAACTCCAAGCACAAAAAAATCAAAATCCACAAAGAAATTTTGCAATGGCCATCTCAGTCTCCAGACTTGAATCCCAGTGAAAATCTGTGGTTTGAAGAGGGCAGTCCATAAGTAGAGACCGAAGGATCTAGAAAGAGTCTGTATGGAGGAATGGTCTAAAATCCCTCCCAATGTGCTATCCATTCTCATAAAACATTATAGGGAAAGCCGAAGTGCTGTTATCCTCGCAGAAGTATTGAAAACAGCGATGTCAATTTTTTGGGGGGTTAAAACACTTTTGTTAGACAAAAGATTTTTCTCTGAGAAAAGTATTAGTATAACACAGTAAATTGTCCCATTTTTATGAGTGTACAATATAGCTCAGTATTTGTATTATATACGGTATTTTTTGCTCATCTTTATCAAGGGTGCCAATCATTATGGAGGTGACTGTGTCTATCTATCTGAGTGTCTGGGGTTCTCTTTTGTTTCAGGGGAACATGTATTTCTACCTGGTCTGTCTTTACAAAATGGCACTGGGTTAGTCACAACGTAAGCAAGGCGATGTGAGACAAAGCACTGACCATGAAGAACAAAAACCCACCCTCACTCTGATGTGTGTGTGTGTGTGGGGGGGGGGGTCAGTGAACTGAGCACAGGGAACACACACACTGCTCCTCACCCCGTGTATAACCCGTGTATCTGAAAAGCATTGGAAAAAGTGGGAAAGGTGAAGGTGAAGACTGCTGATCCTATCACGTGTCTAACACACTGCACCGCGGAGGAAGAATATAGCCTACAAATAGCCTATTTCCCATTTAAATGAATTGTTATATTCTATAGATATTTGTTGTGGCATTAACTAAATCTATTGTGTAGCTTTATTTCAAGAGATGTTCTATAGCTATTCACAGTTAGACTATTTTTGAAAAGTTCCCTGCAAGCCAAAATGTTGAATAAAATTCTATTTCCCTAGCCGGTTGCCTGTGTGGTTAGTCCATACGCAGCTGGTAACAAAACATCCACAGCAAAGTATTATTAAACAGACTTTCCAAACAGGGATCTGCTTTAGGTAACCTTCCTTACAGGTGACAGGTCACTTCTTCTCTGCTCACCACAAAATAAAAGTCCTGCATGTGCACCATATGTGGGCAGCAATCCATGCGCACGAGGCTTTTAGGGGACTTTTATTTTTACACGAGGTGTAGAGAGGAAGTGTAGCTACACTTCCTAGGAAAATAAATGAATATATATATATATATATATATATATATATATATATACACACAGTGCCTTGCGAAAGTATTCGGCCCCCTAAGAACTTTGCGACCTTTTGCCACATTTCAGGCACCTGGACACCTGGATATGTTTATTTTTGAACCATTCCATTCCATCAGATGCAACCAAAATTGAACTTTTTGGCAACAATGCAAAACGTTATGTTTGGCGTAAAAGCAACACAGCTGAACACACCATCCCCACTGTCAAACATGGTGGTGGCAGCATCATGGTTTGGGCCTGCTTTTCTTCAGCAGGGACAGGGAAGATGGTTAAAATTGATGGGAAGACGGATGGAGCCAAATACAGGACCATTCTGGAAGAAAACCTGATGGAGTCTGCAAAAGACCTGAGACTGGGACAGAGATTTGTCTTCCAACAAGACAATGATCCAAAACATAAAGCAAAATCTACAATGGAATGGTTCAAAAATAAACATATCCAGGTGTTAGAATGGCCAAGTCAAAGTCCAGACCTGAATCCAATCGAGAATCTGTGGAATGAACTGAAAACTGCTGTTCACAAATGCTCTCCATCCAACCTCACTGAGCTCGAGCTGTTTTGCAAGGAGGAATGGGAAAAAATGTCAGTCTCTCGATGTGCAAAACTGATAGAGACATACCCCAAGCGACTTACAGCTGTAATCGCAGCAAAAGGTGGCGCTACAAAGTATTAACTTAAGGGGGCTGAATAATTTTGCACGCCCAATTTTTCAGTTTTTGATTTGTTAAAAAAGTTTGAAATATCCAATAAATGTCGTTCCACTTCATGATTGTGTCCCACTTGTTGTTGATTCTTCACAAAAAAATACAGTTTTATATCTTTATGTTTGAAGCCTGAAATGTGGCAAAAGGTCGCAAAGTTCAAGGGGGCCGAATACTTTCGTAAGGCACTGTATAAAAATGAATGGACTTGGATTAATATATGGATTAATTATTGCTAGCTTTTCATTTGAAAAACCCCAAAGGTAAATAACAAAACCACACATCTCAGGGTTGTGTTACATTTTATTTGGTCTCGTTTTCTTTTTGAGTGTTTCCTTTATGTTTTTCCACAGGTTAAACCCCATTAAAATAATCAAGAACAAAAAACAAGTACATACATTCTCACACATACACACAAACACGCCTCTGATGCACAACAATAAAATAGTTTTTGATTAGGCCCAGCCCAGTGCGGATTTCACAAACAACTCAACAAATGACGACATCCTCTCAAAGCCCAACGACAAACTCATACGAGCAGAAACCAAGGGCTCTATTCAATTCCTATTGCCAAGCTGGAATTTAAAGGCAATGTTCCCACGTTGGCGGAGACAGCATTCTCGGTAAATGCTGCATATGTCGGCTCACTCAGAAATTACCTTTAAATTTCTATTCGCAAAATCTGTAACGCTTCAGCGATACAGACTGAATAGAGCCCCAAATCTGGGAAAATGTACTGCTTTGAGGAAATGCAACATAATACTCATCACATAGCCTATGTTTTGAAGAAAGCAAATATATATTCTACAAAGACAGGGAGGAGGTCACAAAATGTCCACTGTTGTCAAGACATATTTCAGTCAAACTGAAGACCTCATCTCTACTAGGTTGATAGCAGTCTATCAGTATGGGTGCCTCGAATGGATCTCCGGTTGGGATCTTGTTTAATGTACAAGTCAGAAGGATATCGCTCGAAAAATATTTATGGCTAGAGAGATTTTACAGAACCATTTGGTTCAATTTGGAAGCAGGAACGTCAGAGTTTTCCCCCACTGAAGCACCCATACTGTTCCATCTTAAATACTCCAGTGAAAACCTAATGTGAAATACAATTAAAAACTGTCGTCCAAAAATATGAAGCAATCAAGCATCGTAACGTAGACAGTCTCTGGCCCTCTTCAAAATGTTTTAAGTCCAGTGTTTAAAATAGAAAAAGGGCCATTATAAAAATAGGATATCCTATCACTTGTCACCCTATATAAAACTCCATAGCAAGCTGATGGGAGCTGGTCATAGTAAGGAATACTACAGTGTATTTGGAAAGTATTCAGACCCCTTCCCTTGTTTCTAATTTTGTTACGTTACAGCCTTATTCTAAAATGGATTAAATACATTTTTCCCCCTCAATCTACACACAATACCCCATAAAAAAACTGTTTTTGTTTTGTCATTATGGGATGTTGTGTTTAGATTCCGGGGGGGGGGGGGGGGCAATTTAATCCATTTTAAAATAATGTTGTAACGTAACAAAATGTCAGAATACTTTCCAAATGCACTGTGTACAGTAGTGTGATTATCTGAGTGTGAGTCCGAACATATCCCAGGGAATTGCACCATCCAAACCATCTTTTATAGGTTTCTTAATGTTTGACGATTTTGATTAAATTAGTCCATTTAAGCAGGACTTTAGTGAGATGACCTATACCAACAAATACCCCCCACGTATCTTGCATCTGAACTGTTTACTCAAATAAACCGAAAGGACAAGAGAGAGAAATCAGATACTTCGTTTATCGGAATCAGTCTAATTCAGGTTGACAGGGTAAACCTCTCTGACAGCTCCATCAGAGATATTCTAATTTGGTTTATTCAATTGATGTGTTCCATATGCTTTTGTGTAAGGACTTGCCTAGTTAAATAAAAAAAAAAATAAAGCAGCTACCCAGAATTCAGTTCAGTTCATAAAGTGTGGGAGAACGACGCATGGGCCAATCTGTGGTTATTTAGTTCCAAGGTCTAGATGCGTCTCCTCCGTAGCCAAACTGCTCTTATTATTGTCCTGTTTGACTATTGACTGAGTGTAAGAAAGAAAGCCGTTACCTGTATGAGCAATTAACAAAGATGTGTCAAAAGCACATGCGCGTGTAATTGTTTAGTCTACAGCCAATCGCTCCCTCTAAAGTGTACTATATTTTGAATCATCCCTGTGTGTGTGTATATATATATATTTTCAACCTTTATTTAACTAGGCAAGCCAGTTAAGAACAAATTCTTATTTACAATGACAGCCTACCCTGGCCAAACCCGGATGACGTTGGGCCAATGTGTGCCCTGCCTTATGGGCCGGATGTGATGCAGCCTGGATTCGATCCAGGGACTGTAGTGACGCCTCTTGCACTGAGATGCAGTGCCTTAGACCGCTGAGCCACTCGGGAGCCCAAGTGTGGTTGTCTAGTGTGGTTGTCTTGGAAACAAATCTGCCTCATTTATTTGACTTAGGCATCTTAACTGTTATCATTTGAACGAGAGGACAACCGATTGTGACCTTGAAGAGCATTCAGATGAAAACGGATGAGAAATAGGCTTAAGAGCTGGCTTCAGAACTAGACGACGCCTGGTATTGGCTTAGCCTCACACATTGTTGGCTCCCTAGAGACTATTTTCCCCCACGGTTGGTAAAGGTAATCTTTAATCATTTTGTTTGACAACATCATGCAGAACAAAAGTACATGACAGGTGTTCACAAAGAGACATAATCCCCCTCTGGTAATAATAGCTGGGTACGAGAGGGTGGAAATGGAGTCCATAAATCGGGTTTATTTGAATGAACGTCTAATTCATTCAGTCCAGGTAAGTAGCGAGGATGCTGGGTAAATGAGCCGCGTCCGGCCCTAAATCTCCACTAACGATGAAGGAGAGGGCGAACATGCCTTGGCTGAGGCAGGAAGCAATTACCGTAATAGACCCGTTGCGATTTGTTAAGTGAAAATAAAAGAGCTTCAATAATTTGGTTATGTTACTAACTGATACACCTCAAGGCTTGACACAAATGGACAAAGTATGCATGAATGAAGACAGTATTTGTCCTAGAGACCTAACATGGTCTATTGGCTTACTTTCCTCTCCTCCTCTGCAAAGTTCTGTTTCATTCAGGCCTGTCAGCACGGATGGGGGGGCGCCGATTCGCCATGACGGATGAGGCAATGCCTGAAAGGGCGGCGCGTCACAAACAACTCATCAGGAGATTCTTATTGGAGCGCCGCCTGTCATCCGCATCAATCAAGGGACCAGCGGCGCGACCCGACAGCGGTCTAGGAGCGCTCAAGGAATCTAGTTTCCTGTCCAAAAACCTGTCATCACCATGACCAGGTTAGAAGACCATGGAGATAATCAAAAGAGAGAAACAAGGGCGGAGGGTTTTTTTCATTCAATTGGGTTAAGGCCAGGGAGATAAGGTAGACTTTTGATTCTATTCAGACATCCTGAGTGAATTTGAATTGTGTACAACCGAAAGGTCATCCCAAAGTTTATCGTCTAATGACCTTTGCACCGTATGGAACAGCAGGGACTGTGAAGAGACACAAACACAGGCACACACACACATGGATTTTGTACTGTAGATAAGTGGCAGTGGAGAAGGTGCCTGAGGGCACACACTTAATGTGTTGTGAATGTATTGTATCGTTTTAACTGCCTTAATTTGGCTGGACCCTGGGAAGAGTCCATCTAAGGCAGCAGCTAATGGGGATCCATAATAAATACAAATACAGCTAGTTATTTCAAGAAAATTGTAAATGTTCAATCTCACTGCCAGTGTAGTATGACACCCAACATGAAGGGGAGATTCCACTGTCTCTGCTTGTCTGATGGCTTGCCAAGATCAAAACAGACTCCTCAAACTGATCACTCTGACTCTTGACCTAAAACAATCAAACGTAGGTAAACTGATCATCTACACAAGATCATCACATAGGTGGATAGTGACTGTGCCCTTAGTAAAGCAAACATACAACAGCATAAGATGAGTAAACTCTCTTTGGGGTTATCTGTGCACTACACTACAGCTTCTAAAGGGTTGGACACATCCGACTGGCAGTGTGTGGTCTAAAGGATATCACAGATAAGACCTTGAAGAACTGAGACGGACATGAGGGCTTGGACCGAGACAGACTGACACATGACGAGACAGACGGACAGGCAGCAATACCGATGCTCTTCCGTTTCATCCCTATGGGTATTACAAGGGTTGTCTGTTGACTTGTATGTTGAGGCTAAAGTGCAGGGGTCTTGTATGGACTAGTATAGTAGGCAATAACACACCTGCCACAGCTTTAGATGACTCTGTGATGGGAGAGGGAAAAGCCAGGGGCGCAGAGCAGAGGAGCTGCTCTATATTCAAAGGCACCCTATTCCATATATGTACACTCGTTTTTTGGCAGGCATTCACACACACCGTGGGGTGTTGGGTTGGAACACAAGTCAGTACAATAAGGGTGTATTTGAGCATTCAGTGTCACAGGGCACTGCATGGATGGTTTACAAATCTACAAACTAAACCTAGAAATGACCCTTTTGAAATACCAATTTGTAATACTATGAATGGGAATAAAATTACTTTTTGCAATTGACTTTTATAATCCTAAACATCCTTGGCCATTTCCTTGTCCTTTGGTGATGACTAGACCACTCCTACTCAGAGTTGCACTGGACTGCCCTTATCGACTCAGACATTGACGCCGCTAGCTGTTTATTTCCAATAATCACAATTGAAATTCCATAGTACACGTATCTTCGCCTGGAATGAATGCTCACTTTCTGTTCTTTATCGGATATGAAATGATGACAGACCGATTTGGGGTTGACATATACTGTAGTCTCAGGCCACACCTGCCTCTCAAACAAATCTCAATAAGAACGATGACAAAGATCAAAGATGATATGTCTCTAAGTAGTTATGTGCACATCACATAGGGGGAGAGGTAGAGAGGGGAGGCACCTTATAGGTTGAGATGCAGTCCAGTCAGTAGTCAATGGCGTGAAGCGAAAAGAGAGAGGAGCAGTTTGCCTGACCTGAGAAGAAGGGGGATATAAGTGGTGGGTAAGGCTAGGAGTCTCTGCTGACCATCTGACCTGACCAGGAACGAAGAACTCTGTGCCCCTGGTCCCGCGACCTGACCAGGAACGAAGTACTCTGTGCCCCTGGTCCCGCGACCTGACCAGGAACGAAGAACTCTGGGCCCCTGGTCCCGCGACCTGACCAGGAACGAAGAACTCTGGGCCCCTGGTCCCGCGACCTGACCAGGAACGAAGAACTCTGGGCCCCTGGTCATGTCCATTGGTCAGGAAAAACTCCAAGCCCTTATAATGAGGCATTGCTCTAAAGGGGGCAGGCTTCTGTATCATCTGGAATCGCATTAAAGGGGACTCCTGCCGTGGATGCGATATCGAACAGCACTGCTTAAATCCCTTTAAAGAACCCGACTCATTTAGTCTAAACTTTATGTTGGGGGAAATGTATCAATTAGGCAAATATCTCCCTGTTAATAAATTAACCCTGTCCTTATCACAATCCTAATTAATATTATCACTCAGTTCGTCAGCACAGTCATTAAGACTAATTACAAAGCTTGCCACTTGGGTAAACTCTCTTCCCCTAGAACGAAACAGCCATTGGATTCTAATGGCACGTTTTCTTGTGAGAGGATATCAATTTGTTTGCAGGCTATTATACTGTAGCTTCCCTTCTATCATGCCAATTAGTCACTAAGAAATGAGTGTAATATTCAGTGATCCTCTTTAAGTTGCTACTTCCAAGATTTCATCCAATCAAGATTTAACAGTATTCCCATGTTGGACTGGACAGAACCAATCCTGGTAGATAATACTGGACGAATGGGGGAGGGGCTATAGTTATGCACCCTACCACACTGTAAGGGCAAACATGTATAATGCTGTGGGCTGAAGCAGTCACATTCTTTGCCACATGAACGGAATGTGCTTTGAGGCGCCTCTAGTCTCCCCAGGCTTTGTCGCCTGCTGACCTTTTTCCTGTTGGAATGCCTGGGTCCTGGGTTTGTTTGGCTTTAATATCCAGAGGATCTCTAAGGAATTATCGATTGGATGATATGGCACCTCTGTAGCCATACTTGGAGTACTCTCTCACATAGACCCATCACACGGTATTTATTGCAGAGAGAGACAAACACGCTTGAGAATTTGTTTGTTTGTTTGTCGAGGGTAAGACCAGAATCGTCGTCATATCTTGCACCTAGCTTCACTTAGCTCCTAGTCCTTGCACCTTTAAGCCAAATAATAGAACATAGGTTCTGAAGTAGGTTCACCACTCAAGACCAGAAACCTTTTAAAATTCTTTATAAAGCAAATTGCACTCTAAATGTCCAAGGCCCTGAATGCTTTCAGAGCCACAGATAAAGCAAGCTGCTGTTTCCAGCTTCGTATTATCCACACACTTCAAAAAAGTAGTAAGAGACACGAGTGGAAGCGATAGAGGGACGTCTGATTGAGTCTGGAGAAGCCCACCGATCGGACTCTCCAAAATAGATGTGAGAGAGAAATCTTCTGGAATGAAATGGGCATCAGACGTTGGTTTGTTGTGCACAGAAATCTACTCCCACAATCCATTGTCACGGAGCTAGATGGCAGGCAGGCTTAGCTTCCTTGTTGGTTTCTAAGGCAACACGAAACCACTCCACTGTTTGGGCACCCCATTTCCCACAATTCCCCTAAAGGGGAGCATGCATGAGTGTCATGTGCATTTTTGTTTTGAATAGGACTCCAAATCCTCCTCATTCCTAACACAGGATATACACAACCTGTACCTGTCCATTTAGGGGGCTGGGGGCCGCATTCCTTTAAAAAAATGCTTCTATAAACTCTGTGCTATGAGAAAGGCAAGGCCAGGGTTGGAGGTTTAGTTTAGAAGCGATCGTCTCTGGGTTGCGTGGGGGACTTGAAGGGCTTGAGTCCCAGAGTCCTCCCGGGTCGCGTCTTCTCTTTGGTGACCTCCAGGGGCTTGACCCCGACCCCACACACCGCAGCCCAGCCCAGGTCAATAAGCGGCGAGTCGGCCGGGTTCAGAGGCGCCACCCGGAACGTGGGCAGGGTTGGGGACCCGTTGGTGGAGCAGGGCGCCGAGCGGGAGATGGGGAACGGTGGCGAGAAGGGGTCAAAGGGCGAGGGCGTGTCGGGCGTAATGCCTGACAATGGGTCGGCTCTCAGGGAGAATGGGTCGCAGTCCGGGGAGGGGAAGGGGTCACAGTTCGTGAAGGGGTTGGTGGGCGAGGGCTGGTACCCCAATGGGTGGCTATCTGACCGCCGAGGGCTGCGGGCACCACCGAGCACTCCGCCACCGCCCCCAGCAGAGACAAAGCTCCAGGGGTCGATGCGGGGTCGGATGGGGGAGGGGCGCGGGCGGGGGATGACGTTGACCTCCAGGCGACGTGTTTTGGGGCTCCAGAGGCGAGGGTCAGGGAAAAGGGAGAAGGGGACCGCCAAGGGATTGTCTTCTGACTCCAGACTGTCCTGGCACATGGGGAGGTCCAGGCCTGAGAGAGAGAGAGCAGATTAGATGAGTGGAACACAGAGATGATAATAAATATGTTATGTAACAATTAATTAAAACAGGTCTCGGAAGACTGAAGCATCAAAATCTACCACACGCCCCAAACAATTGACTAAGTGTGCAAACATTTTCTTCTTAGTCTTGTATTACAGACTGACAAAAACCTCACTTTCAGTGATGGAAATTAGACCATACTGGGGCATTGAATAAGCACTGAAGCGAGATCAGCTTCAATGTAGACGATAGGGTTGAAAAGGTGTGTGTCAGATGACCTGAGACAGCTCTCTGGAGGCAGTAATAATAGTAATAACTGCAATCTTAATTGTGCTGTTAAGCTCAACCATTGTGGTTGGGCCTATTTTATGGGCATTTTGGGAAAAAACCCTTTCAGTCTGTTGGGACACATACAATTCCTGTAGGTGTGGTGTAGGACATTATCTATGGGGAGAATTCTCCCACTAAGGGGAAACAGTCACTATAATGGAATTAGTCTTTAGCTCTGAACTCCAGAGCAGTGCTGTTAATCAAATGCACCTCCACGACGCTTTCGACACCTTATAGTGTCTACCCATGCTTCAACAAACTGAGGCTGTTCTGGGGGGGGGGGGGGGGGGGGGGGGGGGGGGTATACTCAGTGTATAGGAACTAGGGTGCAATTTGGGACGCATCCTAGAGAAACATAGAAATACAATTACACAGACATACTGAGTGTACCCATGAAAGTATAGTCAAATTGCTGAGCAGTGTTCTCAGATTTTTTATTTTCTTCCTTCTAGTAATACCATTTCTGTCCAAACAAGTTGCTGGCAAAAACGTTATTAATAGGTTATTAATAACTTGTTATTTTCATGTCATTACATCTAATAAAACGTAACATATTACGGTGTACGGTAATTGCGTTGTTATTTGTTTTATTAGCTTTTGACTCTAAGTGCTCCTTGTGATGAGTTGCTTGACTAGAAGATGCAAGTTATTAGCAGCATTACAAGCAGAGGCAGGCTTGATGAAGGGCTCGAGGCTGTTCCACGATGGCATCCTTAGAGAGAACACTGTTGTCTGACAGACAAGACTAGATATGAAGTTAACATATAAAATGGCACCGGAGGGCAACTCTTTAAAACAGCCCTTAACTGACTGTGAGAATCTATTACCTTTACTCTTTAGCTCCTGCTCCACCATCATTATAACTGTCAGAGCTGCTATTAAGTAAGCCACACGCAACACATATGGGGGAGATGTGTGTTTTTGCTTCGTAATGATGAAATAATAAAAATCCCCTGTCTGGAGTCTGAAGGGGGAAGTGGGGTGTGTGTGTGTGTGTGTGTTGCGTGCATATGTCTGTATCTGTGCATATACATGTGCATATACACTCACCTAGTTGAGAGGCAGAGAGCAGGCCTTGGCTGGACCTCCTCCTCCTGTCTGACCCCTGGCCCCAGGCGTCACAGCCTGCCTCCCCATTGGTGTGGTGGTGGGACGGGGCCCAGTCTGCTGGGCTAGCCTGCCTCTGGACCTGGTAATGGGGGCTCCGGGGGCTCTGAGGAGTCTGGGCGTGCCTGTGGCAGGCCCTCTCCCGGCGGTGAGGCGGAGGTGGAGTGAGGGGCAGGGGATTCACCCCGGGGGCGTGCAGGGCGCAGGGGAAGTCAAAGAGGGGCCGGGGGAGGTGCTCCAAGTTGGAGAAGGTGATAAGGTCATCCACCACCGGGGGTTCCGAGGAGGGGATTTTGAGGACCGTGATGGGGACCTCCTGCTGAAGGTGGTGGTGGTCCAGGGGCGGAGGATTAGTCCGGGGGGGAACCCTGGGAGGGATGTGAGGCACGTCCAGGTGTCGTCCCAGGGCCACAGAGGCCAGGAGGGAGCCGCCGCCCAGGAGGGCCCGGTGGGTGCTCCTCAGAAAGCCTCCCAGGGAGCGGTGCTCAGGCCTGGGGGAGCCGGCCGGGGAGACCCCCTCCTCGATGCCAGAGTCCCCCTGAGGTAGAGTAGGCCTTGGGGGCTCTTTCACCGAGGAGCCTGAGGAGAGCAAGAGAAAGAAAAAGAGCGAGAGCGAGAGGAGAGAGAGAGGTAGGTTGGTTGGTCAGCTCATGCATACAGAATACTAATTTAGCACAATTTATAATCAGCTATGACCCAATTAGTTAGGATAGAGGTGGATTTTGTGTGAATATGGTAAAGTAACTCTGGTAGTGGTGAAGAGCATACCGTTTTGGACAGGGGTGGAGGGTCTGTACTCCTCAAAGTCATCCTTGGATTCTCCGTTCTCATTGCTGTCCATGTCCAGAAGCTTGGCTCTCATTGAAAGACTGGAACAAACATAATATTTCAGATTCAGCCAATACAGTGCTCCACATCGGATTCATATCTGGCCCTGTGTGTATGGAGGGGTGGATTTGATTTGATTTATTTAACCTTTATTTAACTAGGCAAGTCACTTAAGTACAAATTCTTATTTACAATGACGGCCTACCAAAAGGCCTCCTGCCGGGACAGGGATAATTAAAAAAAAATAATAATTATAACGAGACAACACAAGAGAGACCTAAGACAACAACATAGCAAGGCAGCAACACATAACACAGCATGGTATCAACACAACATGACAACAACATGGTAGCAGCACAACATGGTAGCAGCACAAAACATGGTACACACATTATTGGGCACAGACAACAGCACAAAGAACAAGAAGGTAGAGACAGCCATAAATCACGCAAAGCAGCCACAACGGTCAGTAAGAGTTTCCATGATGGAGTCTTTGAATGAAGAGATGGAGATAAAACTGTCCAATTTGAGTGTTTGTTGCCGCTCGTTCCAGTCGCTAGCTGCAGCAAACTATAAAGAGAAGCGACCCAGGGATGTGTGTACTTTGGGGACCTTTAACAGAATGTGACTGTCAGAACGTATGTGGAGGATGAGGGCTGCAGTAGATATCTCAGATAGGGGGGGGGGGGGGGGGGGAGTGAGGTCTGAGAGTTTTATAAATATTCATCAACCAGTGGGTCTTGCAACGGGTATACAGAGATGATCAGTTTACAGAGGAGTATAGACTTCAGTGATGTGATATGTCCTATAAGGAGCATTGGTGGCAAATCTGATAGCCGAATGGTAAAGACAATCTAGCCGCTTGAGAGCACCCTTACCTGCCGATCTATAAATTACGTCTCCGTAATCTAGCATGGGTAGGATGGTAATCTGAAATCAGGGTTAGTTTTGCAGCTGGGGTGAAAGAGGAGCGATTACCATAGAGGAAAACAAGTCTAGATTTAACTTAAGCCTGCAGCTTTGATATGTGCTGAGAGAAGGACAGTGCAACGTCTAGCCATACTCGCAAGTACTTGTATGAGGTGACTACCTCAAGCTCTAAACCCTCAGAGGTAGTAATCACACCTGTGAGGAGAGGGGCATTCTTCTTACCAAATCACATTACCTTTGTTTTGGAGGTTTTTAGAACAAGGTTACAGTTAGAGAGAGCTTGTTGGACACTAGGAAAGCTTGTCGGAGAGCATTTCACACAAAATCCGGGAAGGGACCAGCTGAGTATAAGACTATCATCTGAATATAAATGGATGAGAGTTTCCTACTGCCTGAGCTATGTTGATGTAAATTGAGAAGAGCGTGGGGCCTAGGATTGAGCTTTGTGGTATTCCATTGGTGATAGGCAGTGGCTGAAGATTTTCTGACTTTATACACTACACTCTGAGGTAGTTAGCAAACCAGGCCAAAGACCCCAGAGACACCAATACTCCTTAGCCGGCCCACAAGAATAGAATGTCTACCGTATAAAAAGCTTTGGCCAAGTCAATAAAAATAGCAGCACAACATTGCTTAGAGTCACGGGCAATGGTGACATCATTGAGGACCTTTTTAAGGTTGAGTTGACACAACCATAATCTGAATGGAAACCAGATTGCATACCAGAGAGAATACTATAGACATCAAGAAAGCCAGTCAGTTGATTATTAACAAGTTTTTCCAACATTTTTGATAAACAGGAAATAGAAATAGGCCTTGAACAGTTAGGATCAGCTTGATCTCCCCCTTTAAATAAAGTATGAACCGTGGCTGCCTTCCAAGCAATGGGAACCTCCCAGAAAGGAGAGACAGGTTAAAAAGGTTGGAGATAGGCTTGGTGATGATAGGGACAGCAACCTTAAAGAAGAAAGGGTCTAAACCATCTGACCCAGATGGTTTTTTGGGGGTCAAGTTTCATGTGATCATTTAGCACCTCAGACTCAGTGACATCCTGTAAGGAGAAACTTTGTAGCGGGGCAGGGGAAAAAGAGGGAGGAGCATCAGGGATAGTTGCATTAGAAGGGGTGGGAGATGAGGAAATATTGGACGGGCAAGAAGGCATGGCTGAGTCAAATAGGAATCCTGACTTAATGAAGTGGTGATTACAGAGCTCAGCCATGTGCTTGTTGTCAGTGTAAGGGAGGGGGTTACTACCTGCTCTCCTGTGGGCTGAGGCGCAGAACTTTGGGGCTCTTAGGGCTCTGGGGCCTCCAGTGGGGCCCCAGCCGGTCCCCGTTGGCCTGCTTGTTGTGTGGAGGGGCCTCTAGGGGCCACATGGAGCTCAGACCAAATGCCCTGCTGTTCTCACTAGGGCTGACTGGAAAGAGAGAGAAAGAGAGAGGTTTGGGAATAGAGGGGAGAGGCATGGAGTGACAGAGAATGGGGGAATCAAAGTGGGCAATAATAGAAGTGATATTCCACCTGGTGCTGCACACTTAGACTTTCTCATCCCCTCAGGGCTAGCGATGCTAACTCAGCTACGCTAATGTTAAACAAACACTGACTGCATGACTCAGCAGCTCTCGCAGCGCCTTCACACAACAGGCATCCCGTCCTAAAGGGGGTTCTGACTCTGAGATGCAAACTGCTGTCACGTTAGTCATTCACGACGTCGCTGCAATCTCTATGGGCTGATACAGTGCAAAGATGCTAAGACGCTAAAGCGCTAACATAATGCTAACAAAATTCTAACCATATGGCCCCTGGGTTCAGTAAGTCATTGTCTGCCGTGACACAGCTAGCACAGATGTTTGCTAAATAAGGAAATACATTTTAATGACAACCGCACACTGAGCCCTAAAAAGTACCATTAAGCCTACAAATGATTACAGACGCATGAATCCAACCCACATTTTAAAACGCATAAATGAATCAAACAGATGTTTTCGAAAACCACTAATCCAATAAAATATTTAATATAAATTAAATTGCAATCTATATTGTGCTGTTAAACTCAACCATTGTGGATAGACCTATTTTATAGGCATTTTAGGAAAACGCCTTCCAGTCTGTTGGGACACAGAAAATTCCTGTAGGTGTGGTATAGGACATTATCTATGGGGAGAATTCTCCCACTAAGGGGAAACTATAATGGAATTAGTCTTTAGCGCTGAACTCCAGAACAGTGCTGTTAATCAAATGCCCCTCCACTCCTACTTAGCACTGTAACACACAGACCAATGAATTTAGCTGGTTTCTTATTCAGTAAAGAGACATTGTGTAACAGCACACGCATGTAAAAATACAGAGATGATTTCTGTCATTGTAGCACATGGAGCAAAGACTCCCCTAGCTGGTAGAAAGAGGACATTGCAGATAGAGAACTAAAGGCTAAAGCAAATACACTGTTGATCCATTGTTAAAAGGAAGGAAGAGAGGATATTTGGATTGGAACAGCTATTGTTGCGAAAGGATGTGTAAGAGGGAGAGAGGAAGTCTGTAGGGAAAGAGGCAGAGAATGTAAGGCCATGGTGAGGTGAGCGTGTAGAGGTGAAACAAAAGGATGATGTGTGTTTGGTGGAGGGGTGTGTGTCTGTATGAACTGAGAGTGTGTGGTGGATGAAGACCACACTCACGTTGGATTGCTCGGAAGCGTGGGCCGAAAGAGGGAGAGGTGCCGGTGCCCAGATCGGGAGAGTTGCGTCTCTTCTCCAGCCCCGGAGACGCCTGGACAGTGATCTTATGGATAAAGTCTGGAAGAGACATACAGCAGATGTGAGACCAGACTACACAGACAGAAAATAAATCATAAATTAAAGAGGTTGGGTCCTGTTCAGTAGGGAGGAAACGTTTTGAAACAGAGTAAAACGGGGAGGTACTACACCTTAGCTTCATCCAATAAGAACACATTGATTTTACAGGTAAAAAGTGCTTTGCTACAGTGTGGCCCACTGAATTCGACCCTGGTTCAAACAAAGACAAAGAAACTAACGTGCTTGTCTTCAAAAAGATTGTTTACCTTAGAAATAAATGTATATTTTATGTGGTGGCATGGGTGTCTGAATTTCCCTTTCATGCCATGAGAATATGATAATATATGTGAGAATATGGTCATTTGTGAGGCCAAAGTAAACTAAAACATGAGGCCTGAAGGATATCTGTCCTTGGCTAGCTTGTCGTAGTAAGATACATTGGTTGTGGAAGTACTGGGAGAGAAGAAGAGAGAGGCAAGAAGTAAAGGGAGAGCTGGGAGAAAAATGAAGAAATAGCTGGGAGAGAGAGACAGGGAGTGAGAGAAAGCTGGGAATGAGATATAGCTGGAAGGGAGAAAGAAGTTAGAGTTGGAGGAGAGAGAGATAGAGAGCGAGCGGCCAGCCAGGAGTGACAGGAAGCCCAGAGGCGTGGTTGGGTTAGCTCCATGTCCCTTTCATCAACCCACCACCAAATCACTACCCTGCTGCTGGGAATGGCCTGACCACAGCCTCCACAGCCTCCACACACACACACACACACACACAAAGTAAGTCTGTGTGCATTTGGAAAGAGAGAGAGCATCTGTATGAGAAACTGAGTGCCTCTGTGTCAGGCATGATGAGTGTACAGCATTGTTTGTTTCTATGGTGAGTTTCTTATCAGTAGACAATAGGAGTGGTCTACAAGAGAAAGTGAGTCTACAGCAGATAACGGGTATATGATTCTTCTGCACACTCAGTTGACGCAGTAGTGAAGGTGAGCTGAGGTGAATGACATGTACTGTAGACTAACTGACTCTTTTTCTGTCTATGTGCCTGCCCGACTCACATACCGACCGACCATTCAACCATCTGACCAATATACATTCGCCTATGTATTTATCTATTTTATTATACATGTATTTTAAATTGGCTCTATATTCCAGAATTGTTTTATTGAAAATGACATGTTTGAGGTGACAGTACAGAATGTGACCTTTTATTTGAGGGTATTTTCATACATATCTGTCTAGTCCCCCCATTTCAAGGTGTCATAAGTATTTGGATAAATTCACTTACAGATGGCAGGGACTAGATCTATAAAGTGCTTTAATTTCTAAACGGCAAAACAGATATTTATGAAAAAAACTCAAATCAAAAAGGTGACATTCTGTACTGTCACCTCAAACATTTAATCTTCAATGCAAAATGCTGAAGTACATACTGTAAGAAAAAAGCTATCTAGAATGTAAAGGTGTTCTTCGGCTGTCCCAATTGGAAAACCCTTTGAAGAACCCTTTCTGGCTCCAGGTAGAACCCTTTTGGGTAAAGGGGTTCTAACTGAAACCAAAAATGGTTCTACCTGAAACCAAAAAAGGTTATTCTATGGGGACAGCCGAATAACCTTTTTGGAAAGTTTGTAGAGAGACATTTCAAGACATCCCAAGCAAGTTTCATGGTCGTCCCCTCACCTTGAGGCATGCTGATCTTCTCTCCGTTCTTACTGCCCTTCAACTTGTGCTTCTTGAAGGTTCCCTTCCTCTTCTTGACGTTGGGCTTCTCCTGGTTGTTCATGTGCAGGATGAGGAGACTGAGCTCCCTCTCAAACACATCCTGTTCCCACTGGGCCAGCTGCTGCTCCCTCTGCCTCAGGAACTCCTCGTGAGACTTCTGCTCCACCGCCGCGCGCTTCAGCTCCTCCTCGCGACAACGCAGCTCCTGGAGTTATTACTGGTTATTATTGTTTTACTACACACACGCAAACACACACTTACACCATTACAAAATGTTCTGTGCACATGCATAAACATGCACTCATTGTCCTACATACATATCCATCACAAACGCACCCCCCCGGACACACAAAATAATCATCATTCAATCCTACTCTCCCAGCCTCTCTTTAATAGAAAAGACAGCTGGCTCTTTCTCCCTCACCTTCTCCTTGGCTCGGAGCTCATCAAACATGTCCTGGATCTCCAGTTTCCAGTCCTCCTGTAGGGAATGAAAGGAGTCCTGAGGCATCTCCTCCACCACCTGCCTCTCAAGAGCAGTTAGCTGAACCAAGATGGAGGCAAAGTTGGGCCTAAGGTGTGGGTCCTGATCCCAGCACTCTGTCAAGGCAGAAACACTTAGTTAAGATACATTATAAAAACATGCAAATGATAGATGCTCCACTACCAAAGTATAATCATGGGACTTGTATCTTATAAGTGCAGGATTACATTCAGGTCATGACACAATTCAAGCACAAACAACTCTCCAACAATTTCGTAGCATTTTCGCTGAATTTTGGCCAGGCATTGTCAAGGCTGATACCATTACAATAATTGGGAGTGACTTTTGTGCTTTTATCAAACGGAACCGCCACCAACAACTGGCACAGCAAATCAACAACAACCGCAAACCAACAACATCCTTCAGAAGATATATGAACGGCAGCCAAAATACATTACACAACATAACCAGCTGATCAGCGTGTTCTTCCTGGATGTGACCAAATGTAACATTATACAGAACATTTCATATTTCTTCTCCAGGTTTGAGGAAATGGAGAAAGAGAGAAAGAGAGCATTATGGTAACACCAAATTCATCACACACAAGTATGCGCATGAGCACACACAGGACTCTTACCTGCCATGAGCTGGGCAAAGGGTTCTGGGCAGGTGGAGGGGATGGGGAGGGTGAGTTTGTTAACGGCCACCCCGTAGGCCACTGCCAGACCATCTATCCCTCTGTAGGGAACCTCCCCTGTCAGCAACTCCCACAATAGAACACCATAGCTGGGGAGGAGAGAGGGAGAGCAAGGAGCATTCAATGAAAAGTTAGGGCAGTTTATCAAGCCAGTCCCTGGTCCTTCTAGTATTAGCAAAGATGATGGATAAATGAAGATAGTTCCTTCAGGCTGTTAGCCATTGAAAAAACAGGAGTGGGTCTCCCATAGACACCAATGCAATAGCAGATGGATTCTACAGGATTCTACAAACCTCTCATCCGGGACCACCAGACAGTTCACAATTTTGTTGTAGCCCTGAACTAACTCAACTGATTCACCTATTCAAGGGCTTGATTATTAGTTCACATTTTCAAATCAGGTGTGCTAGCTGTGGATTAGTTAAAATACATGGAACGGCCGGGGGTCCCCGAGGAGAGGTTTGAGAACCCCTGACTTAGTTCATTGACTTTCATTGAATCAGAAAAAAACAGTGTGTGGGATATCTCCCTTCCTCCGCCGTCTCCGGTATTAGCACACCTGATTCAATTAGTCAACTAATCATGAAGCCATTGATTGACAAGCTGAATCAGATGTGCCAGTGTTAGAACAAATATGTGGAATGGCTGGGGCACCTCAAGGAGGGGTTTGTTTTATGTATGTATAGCATCACACACTGGTCAGAGCATGCAAATGATATCAACAGCTGAAGTGGAGGGAAGTTAACTATGCAATATATTATTATTTATGTATCTATTTATTTGTAATAAATATGGCGCTCATGGAAGTGCACTATGAATCTATAAAGCATGCATAAAGACAAATAGGGTAGAAAGACACTTTTTTACAACAAAAATATGATAGAGCTGTTTCTATATATACAGTGGGGCAAAAAAGTATTTAGTCAGCCACCAATTGTGCAAGTTCTCCCACTTAAAAAGATGAGAGAGGCCTGTAATTTTCATCATAGGTACACTTCAACTATGACAGACAAAATGAGGAAAAAAAATCCAGAAAATCACATTGTAGGATTTTTAATGAATTTATTTGCAAATTAAGGTGGAAAATAAGTATTTGGTCACCTACAAACAAGCAAGATTTCTGGCTCTCACAGACCTGTAACTTCTTTAAGAGGCTCCTCTGTCCTCCACTCGTTACCTGTATTAATGGCACCTGTTTGAACTTGTTATCAGTATAAAAGACACCTGTCCACAACCTCAAACAGTCACACTCCAAACTCCACTATGGCCAAGACCAAAGAGCTGTCAAAGGACACCAGAAACAAAATTGTAGACCTGCACCAGGCTGGGAAGACTGAATCTGCAATAGGTAAGCAGCTTGGTTTAAAGAAATAAACTGTGGGAGCAATTATTAGGAAATGGAAGACATACAAGACCACTGATCATCTCCCTCGATCTGGGGCTCCACGCAAGATCTCATCCCGTGGGGTCAAAATGATCACAAGAACGGTGAGCAAAAATCCCAGAACCACACGGGGGGACCTAGTGAATGACCTGCAGAGAGCTGGGACCAAAGTAACAAAGCCTACCATCAGTAACACACTACGCCGCCAGGGACTCAAATCCTGCAGTGCCAGACATGTCCCCCTGCTTAAGCCATGTCCAGGCCCGTCTGAAGTTTGCTAGAGAGCATTTGGATGATCCAGAAGAAGATTGGGAGAATGTCATATGGTCAGATATCCAACAGAGACTGTGCCACTCCACTCCTCTGTTTTTACCTCATCATCTGAGATCTACAGCTTTATGATGAAGTAGTAACAGGAAGCGTCCCAAATGGCACCCTATTCCCTAAATAGTGCACTACTTTGGACCAGAGCCCTGTGTGGAATAGGAAGCCAATTGGGATGCAGCCAGGGAGATGGATGATAAAGAATAAGGGAGGGGGGGGGGGGGGGGGGGGGGTCAAGATTACCCCTTAATTTTCATAGCAGGTTCCACAACCCTCTCATTAAGATATGCAAAGTATCTGTTATGAAGGTAAAATGGAAGAAGCTTGTTTGGGAATAGTGACATGTCCAAGGAGAGTATGAGAGAGATATTTGTGTGTGTTGATGTGCTATTTTGAATGTACATCCTGTGCTTGGCCACACACACACACACACACAGACACACCCTTCACAGATAAAAGGGCTGCGGTCAGGTCTGCAGCGTGGCCTTCCACCCTCCTCTCTCGCTCTCTCCGTACTTGTGGCCAATAGGACAGTGTGCACGACACGTCTCACACAAAGCAGGCTATGAAGTGCTGCTGCTACTGCTATCACATGGCTGTGTCCCTTCTGCAACATATCCTTCTATTCTATCACTGCTGCTATCACATGGCTGTGTCCCTCCTGCAACATATCCTTCCTTCTATTCTATCACTGCTGCTATCACATGGCTGTGTCCCTACTGCAACATATCCTTCTATTGTATCACTGCTGCTATCACGTGGCTGCACCCTCCTGCAACATATCCCTCTATTCCATCACGGTCAGAGAAGGTGGAGGATAGGTTCCTACACACACAACAGTAATGGCCCTTAAATATACTCGTCATTTATCTGTATTGTAATGTAACCCTTATTGTAGCAGGGAAGATCTCATCTCTCGTCATCATTGTAACGGTAGAGGTATGTAGCTATTTACTGCTGGATATTGCTTCTGCACTGCTCTACCACACACACACAATCTTACCTCCAGACGTCACTGCCCTTGGAAAAGGTTGAGGACTTAATGACCTCCGGTGCCATCCAGGCGTAGGTGCCCGCTGTGCTCATCTTGGTGGTCTTGTGCCACTCCCGTGCCAGGCCAAAGTCTGTGATCTTCAGAGTTATCCCTTCCATACAATCATTCTCCATAGGCTGGGCCAGGAGGACTGGGAGAGAGAAAGGAAAGAAAGAGACGTTTTTATCCTCCTTTACATTTTAGACATGTAACAGATGATCTTTGCCAGAGCGACTCAAGAGGAAAGGTCAGTTGTCCAACTGAATGTATTCAACTGAAATGGGTCTTCTGCATTTAACCCAACCCCTCTGAATCAGAAAGGTGTGTGGGGTGGGGGGGGGCTGCCTTAATCAACATCCACATCATCGGTGCCTGGGGAACAGTGGGTTAACTGCCTTGCTCAGGAGCAGAACGACAGATTTTGACCTTGTCAGCTCGGGGACTCGATCCAGCCTCCGGTTACTGGCCCAACGGTCTAACCACGATCCAGCCTTCCGCCCCTTACAGTTAGAGAATTCAAGTTAAGGTAGGAACAACAACCACATATCAGTCATAGTGAAGTAAAAACATTCCTCAATAAAGCAGCTATCAGGAAAGTGACAGTAAGAAAAGAGAAGTGAAACCTGAATCATATTTACGCAAGGCCAATCCCGACGAAAAAAAATATTTGTCAACCGAAAGTCGTCTGTTCTTTCGAACAAATTGATTGGTAAAAAAAAAAAGTGTTTTTTTCAATATATAGACACACTATGTTTTTGAATAAAATCAACTATATGGCTTACGGTTTGATGAAATAAGACAAATGCCTCAAGAGGGTGCCAGAGATCTAGATAACCAGAAGAAAAAAACCTGACCAAACTATTCTCCTCCCGCTCCTGCTGGCTTTCCAGATTCTGTCATTCCTCTCCTGAATTTGCCGGTAACAGGCTACACGAGGAGAAGGCAACCTCTCTCATAATGAATGCCAATCTACCGATCTGCATGCCAGTTACGGTTTTCATATGCACATTTTCGCGAAACAGTTTAATTTAATTTATAATATCTCATATCTCAAAATCATTGTCATTTGGTTAATCAACATTCTATCCAAATCTAAATGAAAATGATACAAACCTAAAAAGTTACTTCTATTGCCATTGCCAACTATGACAAATAGCCTACATAAAGCGAACAAATAAAAACATTGCAGCCTGCAGGTAGAAAATATGCTGATAAAAATAAATATCCTATCAATCATATTGGCTACACATGGCCTGTCTGCAAAAAACTTCAAACATTGTATCAACTTTCAACTTGGGTCTGGCCCGAAGCTTGCCTAGTGAACTTGCAACATTGTATAAAATATTCTGGGCCCTCAGAGTTTCCAGTGCCAGTGAGCTCATGACAGACACAGCTGTAGGTCTATTTGCACAATGGATAAGAAGCAGTGCTCTACTTGGGCAGGAGCTTACCGGAGCTGAGTACCTGCACCTCACATTTTCAACTGCTTGAGCTCCTGTTCCTCTTATAGAATATTAGCTCAAAAGTATTGTGGAGATCCTGCACCTAAATATAAGCAGTACCAGCACCCAAAATGAGTTTTACTTTATGATGTTTCCACTGGATCAGAGCATGACATTATTCCCTTTTATGTGGAGTGGATATGGAAAGGGAGAGAGCTGGAAAGATTGTTAAAAAACATTGAGGAACTATTGTTATTCTCAGTGGATGTAAAACAGACTGTGTTTGTTTGATGTTTGAGATAAAGAAAACCTTACTTTGAGAAGCTCCACAGGTCATTAGTGGTGGTGTGTTAAGCCAATCAGAAATACTATCAGATCCCCAGGTAGCCTATAGGCCTACTTCTATGCATGAGCATCCTTAAATCAACATTGACAGGAGCGCTCCAAACAAATGACAAGGGAGGGAATGATGAACGGAGCAAAGTACAGAGAGATCCTTGGTGAGAGATCCAAAGTACAGAGAGATCCTTGGTGAAGTCCTGAATGCTCTGGAGCAGGTTCTCAAACTGGGGAGAAGGTTCACCTTCCAAAAGGACATCATTCCGTTCATCATTCCCTCGATCCTGACTACTCACAGTCCCTGCCGCTGATACCGTTCCCCAGATCTGTGCCTCAACATAATCCTGCCTCTGAGCTCCAAGGACAATTCCTTCGACCTCATGGATTGTTTTTTGTGCTGACATGCACTGTCAATATATAGATGTGTGCCACACACAAATCATATCCAGTCAATTGAATTTACCCCAGGTGGACTCCAATCAAGTTGTAGAAACATCTCAAGGATGATCAATGGCCAAGACAACACAGGAGTGGCTTCAGGACAAATCTTTAAATGTCCTTGAGTGGCCCAGCGCCCAGCGCCCGGACTTGAGCCCGATCAAACATCTTTGGAGAGACCTGAAAATAGCTGTGCAGCACCACTCCCCATCCATCCTGACATAGCTTTTTTAATTTTTTTAATAATTTGACCTTTTTCTCCCCAATTTCGTGGTATCCAATTGTTGTAGTAGCTACTATCTTGTCTCATCGCTGCAAATCCCGTACGGGCTCGGGAGAGACGAAGGCTGAATGTCATGCGTCCTCAGATACACAACCCAACCAGACTGCTTCTTAACACAGCGCGCATCCAACCCGGAAGCCAGCCGCACCAATGTGTCGGAGGCTACACCGTGCACTGCGCCTGGCCCGCCACAGGAGTCGCTGGTGCGCGATGAGACAAGGAGATCCCTACCGACCAATCCCTCCCTAAAGTGGGCGAGGCTAGGCCAATTGTGCGTCGCCCCACGGACCTCCCGGTCGCGGCCGGTTACGACAGAGCCTGGGCGCAAACCCAGGGACTCTGATGGCACAGCTGGCGCTGCAGTACAGCGCCCTTAACCACTGCGCCACCCGGGAGGCCCATCCTGACATAGGTTGAGAATGCACGGTATGTAATGGGGAATTGATATACACCAACAATCCAATGCAAACAATTCACACAATGAAGCTATGTAACAATAAATGTGCACAAATTGGCGGGAGAGAGCGCATTCTGGAGCGGGATGTGCATTGTGCATCTGGGCGAATGGTCAATCCCAAGTCTGCATTGGCCATGCAGCGTTTATGATGATACGTCAGGGCATTCATACTTCTTGCCCGTCCCAGAGAAGTGCAGCGCTGTTGTCAAGGAAGTGAGTTTGTGTTTATACAGGATGTCAATGCGGAGCTATACAGAGCCCTCTGCATTGTCACAACATTTGGGAGGCGCATGGCGATGCGGTACAGAGCTCGATGTGGCCTCTGGAGGCGACGACCACATTTTCGGATCAAGCATAACTGGGCTTTTAGTCGAGGCCTCCATCATGGATGAGTTCACTGAGATGGGCGCAAATACTGTACATATATTTGTTACTGCTCAACTAAAACAATCTCTGGTCGACCAAACAATCGACCAGTCAACTATTTGGGGTCAGCCCTAATTTACACTGGTACTGGCTTCAAAGGAAAGTGGGAATGAAAAAATTAAGAAAGATTTTCTCAGCACTCTTATTAAACTATTAAATGCATTGAGTAATTATAATCCAATGAAATGCATCATTGCAAAAGGGGATTCAGCACTTTTCCTGCATAATTGAGAAACTTCCATGCAAGACAAGTCTTAAGCCACACACACACACACACACGCACACGCACACGCACACGCACACTTCCCCTTTACTCTTAGATCAGTGAGGTCACACTTATAATACAAAGAACAAACCAACGTTGTCGTTTTAGACGGCTAAGATATGGGCTCTATTTTATTGTATTTTATTATTTTACCCCCTTTTTTTCACCCCAATTTCGATCTTGTCTCATTGATGCAACTCCCCAGCAGGCTCGGGAGAGGCGAAAGTCGAGTCATGAGTCCTCCGAAACATGAACCGCCAAACCGCGTTCCTTAACACCCGCACACTTAACCCGGAAGCCAGCTGCACCAATGTATCAGAGGAAACACCGTTCAACTGATGACTGAAGTCAGCCTGCAGGCGCCCAGCTCGCTAGAGCGCGATGAGCCAAGAAAAGCCCCCCGACCAAACCCTCCCCAAACGGAGCTGGGCCAATTGTGCGCCACCCTATGGTTACGACCAGTTGTGACACGGCCTGGGATCGAACCCAGGTCTGTAGTGATGACCTCAAGCACTGCAATGCAGTGCCTTAGACCGCTGTGCCACTCGGGGGGGCCCCATGGGCTCTATTTTAACAACCCAACATTGTAGTTTTACACTGATAATATATTATGTGTCATGACTGGCCTGTCCGGGTCAGGTTACCATGGATCACAGGGGGGTTATGACCCCTCTCAATGTTCATCTCAATGTGGAGGGTTGGAATGTATGGTGGGCCTATGGATAATCTACCTCAGAACGGTAACATGTAATAAATGGACTTTGGGACAATATATTTCATCAGCCGAAATGGAGGTAACAACGATAGATGGAATATGAAAATGAATGTTGTTTCTGCTATGTTATTAAAAGTTAAATGAGGACGTTATAACGAAAACAGTGTAACTTGAAGAGTTTTCATAATATATACATGATGTTTACATACTGAGCGTTGTGCAGAAAATGTCCAGATCAAAGATAATGCCTCGTAACTATATACATCCCAGAGAAAGTATAATAGTCATAAAGACGGAAACGCCCCCTTCTACCCTGGGGTATAAAACATGAGTTCATTTACATATCAGACTAAAACGGACCACAGCTGCTGCGCGATCTAAGACAGTCGCAACCCCACAAACGCAACACGAGGAAGAGGGCAAAGGAACCTCTAAACAATCAAGGCTACGGTTGATTACTGTATCTAAAAAAGGGGAATTGAAGAAGAACCAGCCAGTTATTCTCTTCAAATCATCGGTTGTCTACACGTCCCTCCTACCCAAGCTGGGAGCGTCGACACGGCTGATTAGACTCCTCAGAAGTCCACTCTCACAAAACGAGTGCGAGGGAACAGACCACTAAGAGAAAGGACACTGACATTGTGTGGACAATCAGAGACTTACACCCGGTAACGAAGAAGGTGCCGCCACCCGAGAAGGTTGTCGGCTAAACCTCCTAAGAAGAACTCGGTCCACGAAGAGATACCCAATGGAGACCTTCAACAAGTAATTACATCATTATAACGCTGACCCATTAGAGCGGCAGTTCGGGGCAAGGTGTTAGAGCTAAACTAAGCATAGTTTACAAATGTATCCAAGTGTGCTTTTCTCTCGTGCTCTCTCCCTCTCTTTCTAAATCCCCATCTTGTGTAACACGTGTCATATTATGTTGGCCCGCTAGAGACCTGTTTCATTGTACTAAGTTCTAATCAATAGCCTAGACTGTGTGTTTGTGTATATTATCATTTAGCTTGTTAATAAATAAATAATCAACTCAATTGGTGTGGTACGGAATGATTTAGTGAGAGCCGGGTTTGTGTTACGAATTATGTGACGTTCAGGATGAGACTGTAAAGGAAATTAATTGATTAGCGACTGCTGTAAAAATCTATATTCTGATATTCTTTGAGTTAATTTGGGAAATGGAAACTCATTTAACAAACGTTTCCCAAAGTGCCCCAGGTTACTGAGTTAATGATCACCTGATTAATTGAATCATGTAATTACAAACTAAGTTAATTATTTGATAACGTTACGACATATGGCTCTATTTTAACAAACCTAATACAATGGCACATTTAGGCGCAGGAGGAAACACTACAGATTCAGGGGTGTGTCAGAAATATTTGGCTATTTTCACTATCACTACCCCCTTTTCGTGGTATCCAATTGTTAGTAGTTACTACTCCCGTACGGGCTCGGGAGAGACGAAGGTCGGAAGCCAGCCCACCCAAGCCGCACTGCTTCTTAACACAGCGCGCATCCAACCCGGAAGCCAGCCCCACCAATGTGTCGGAGGAAACACGTGCACCTGGCGACCTGGCTAGCGTGCACTGCGCCCGGCCCGCCACAGGAGTCGCTAGTGCGCGATGAGACGAGGATATCCCTACCGGCCAAACCCTCCCTAACCAGGATGACGCTAGGCCAATTGTGTCGCCCCACGGACCTCCTGGTCGCGGCTGGCTTCGACAGAGTCTGGGCGCGAACCCAGAGTCTCTGGTGGCACAGCTAGAACCCAGAGTCTCTGGTGGCACAGCTGGCACTGCGATGCAGTGAAAGGGCTGTGTTTTTAAGTATAAACAAGTTGTGGGTGTGCCGAGGATTGTCTCCTCACCGGCCAATCAAAACGTACTCCATGGCAAAATATGTGGTTGCTTCAGATTGTGTATTTACAGTATTTTATGTATTGCCTTGGAATCAACTCTAATTCCAATGTTAGTCCGTTATAGTTTGTTAAATGGCTTACAGGAACTAAATAAAAATGTAGACTTTATATGTTAACTTGAACCCATTTGCAGTCCACATTGTTCTAAAAGAATTGTATGGTTTCAATACCATTCACACTGATATAGGGGCTAGGCCTACTGTAAATAACATTATGGCTGAGCGAGGACATGCCGAACATCGTCAATAAGCAAGATTAAATTAATTATTGATAAGGCCTAAAAAAATAAAAAAATAAATTATAATCAAATTCTAAACAAAACAAACCAACAACTTGTTTTAAATAGACTCTGTCACACTTACAGGCACCATCATTTCTCCCGGGGGAATATAATATTAAAACAATGCAGGCTATGATGGGTTCATGCACATCCAATATGCTCTCTCTGGTGTGGATATGCTTTCTCTGGTGTGGATATGCTCTCTCTGGTGTGGATATGCTCTCTCTGGTGTGGATATGCTCTCTCTGGTGTGGATATGCTCTCTCTGGTGTGGATATGCTCTCTCTGGTGTGGATATGCTCTCTCTGGTGTGGATATGCTTTCTCTGGTGTGGATATGCTTTCTCTGGTGTGGATATGCTCTCTCTGGTGTGGATATGCTCTCTCTGGTGTGGATATGCTCTCTCTGGTGTGGATATGCTCTCTCTGGTGTGGATATGCTCTCTCTGGTGTTGATATGCTCTCTCTGGTGTGGATATGCTCTCTCTGGTGTGGATATGCTCTCTCTGGTGTGGATATGCTCTCTCTGGTGTGGATATGCTCTCTCTGGTGTGGATATGCTCTCTCTGGTGTGAGATGAAGAGGTTAAAGCTCTGGAAATAAGCCAAACATGCGGTAGGATTTGACCAACCCCATGCCCTCTTTCTTCACTGCCCAAATGGGCATCTTCAGGGTGAATGACAGGCATCCAAAGTCCAGACAGAGAGAGTCGGCATTATGGAAGAATGTAAAGTGTTACAGGGAAGTAAGCTTTGTGCTATTTTCAGACACTTTCTGTTTATTTCAGAGTATAAGTGCATGTTTTCTTTCTGCGTCTCTCTTGCTTTCTCTCGGTTTCACCCACAAACACACTCTGGATCCCTCCCTCTGTAGACATCTGCCTGGCAGCCCAGCGGGCGTGCCATGTTTGACGTCACAAAGGAATGCATCACAAGAGTCTGGGGTGAGGGTATCGTGAAAAGGCTCAGCTCTCACAATGAACAGTAACCTCTGCACCCTCACAGTGCTCGCTCTGGCGCGCGCACCCACACACACTTCAACTACTAGAAAGATGGAGAGAACAGCGGAACACACAGGCGTATGCACATGGGAACAACACACGCAGTGTCACACACAGCGTCAAATAAACATGCATATTGTAAACACAGAGATGCCTTAGGAGGCCTATCTAAAAACTTAGCATAGACACAGTTGAGAGCTGATTGCATTAAATTGTGTGATGAGAACCAGACAAATGCCCTCCGTCCCGCTTGGCCTCTATTTTGTCTTTCCAAGAATCATACCGTTTTTCTCATTTATGTGCGTCAGACTTCCTCTCATTCAGAGGATTTACAGTAAAACCATTGTCTTAGAATCATAGGTTATCAGGTAACTACAGAAAAACAAACCAAATGGGGTAGATATGAGACCTTAGACAGGAGAATTTTCTTTGTCAATGTTGTTAGCTGCATGATGAGTCCTCGTCTTGTAAAGGCCTTGTAAGCGAAACGTAAACAACAATAAAAACGAGTCTCCATTCCATCCATCAAATGTCGCTATTTTATGGTATTTTTTTTATTTAACCTTCATTTAACTAGGCAAGTCAGGTGGTACCTGCCTCTCTGCCCAGCTCCAAACAATCAACCCCCTGACAGAGGCAGGGCAACCAAACAGACGCCCGAAAGACGGCTGCTCCATCCCCATGGCAACAGGACTCTGTTTGGTATAGTTTGTTGTTCAGAAAACAGAGTAGTCACTTACTGAAATGACTCTCTCGGGAGAAGAGAAATGTATTTACTGGCCCTGTATACAATAGATACCTATATGGGAAACAAGATATTTTGCTCTGTTGCATTGCATTGTGGGAAGAAAGGTTTCCTAATGCCTTATCTTATCTAAGGGAACTCAAGCTATTTAACGTGTTACAGGGTAGTAAGCGTTGTGCTATTTCCCATGGTTCACTCCAGACCTGACTGCCGTCGACCAGCACAAAAACATCCTGTAACGGACTGCAATAGTATCGAACAGTCCCCGCGATATGCAACTGTTCGGGAAGTCAGAAACCAATACACGCAGTCAGTCAGGAAAGCAAAGGCTAGCTTTTTCAAACAGAAATTTGCATCCTGTAGCTCTAACTCCAAAAAGTTCTGGGACACTAAAGTCCATGGAGAACAAGAACACCTCCTCCCAGCTATCCACTGCACTGAGGCTAGGAAACACTGTCACCACCGATAAATCTACGGCTGGCCATGCTTTGCTCCTGGCTACCCCAACCCTGGCCAACAGCTCCGCACCCCCCGCAGCTACTTGCCCAAGCCTCCCCTTCAACCATATCCAGATAGCAGATGTTCTGAAAGAGCTGCCAAACCTGGACCCGTACATATCAGCTGGGCTAGACAATCTGGACCCTCTCTTTCTAAAACGCTGCCATTGTTGCAACGCCTATTACCAGTCAGTTCAACCTCCCTATCGTATCATCCGAGATCACTAAAGACTGGAAAGCTGCCGCGGTCATCCCCTCTTCAAAAGGGGGTGACACTCTAGACCCAAACTGTTATAGACCTATATCCATCCTGCCCTGCCTTTCTAAAAAGTCTTCGAACGCCAAGTTAATAAACAACTCACTGACCATTTCGAATCCCACCGTACCTTCTCCGCTGTGCAATCCGGTTTCTGAGCTAGTCACGGGTGCACCTCAGCCACGCTCAAGGTACTAAACGATATCATAACCACCATCGATAAAATATTTAAGACTGCTGCACAGTACATCGACCTGGCCAAGGCTTGACACTGTCAATCACCATATTTTTATTGGCAGACTCAACAGCCTTAGTTTTTCAAATGACTGCCTCGCCTGGTTCACCAACTACTTCTCAGACAGAGTTCAGTGTGTCAAATCGGAGGGCCTGTTGTCCAGACCTCTGACAGTCTCTATGGGGGTACCACAGGGTTCAATTCTCGGGCCGACTCTTTTCTCTGTATATATCAACAATGTCGCTCTTGCTGCGGGTGATTCCCTGATCCACCTCAAAGCAAACGACACCATTCTATATACATCTGGCCCTTCTTTGGACACTGTGTTAAATCAAATCAAATTTTATTTGCCACATACACATGGTTAGCAGATGTTAATGCGAGTGTAGCAAAATGCTTGTGCTTCTAGTTCCGACAATGCAGTAATAACCAACGAGTAATCTAACCTAACAATTCCACAACTACTACCTTATACACACACAAGTGTAAAGGGATAAAGAATATGTACATAAAGATATATGAATGAGTGATGGTACAGAACGGCATAGGCAAGATGCAGTAGATGGTGTTGAGTACAGTATATACATATGAGATGAGTAATGTAGGGTATGTAAACATTATATTAAGTGGTATTGTTTAAAGTGGCTAGTGATAATTTTTTTTACATCAATTCCCATTATTAAAGTGGCTGGATTTGAGTCAGTGTGTTGGCAGCAGCCACTCAATGTTAGTGGTGGCTGTTTAACAGTCTGATGGCCTTGAGATAGAAGCTGTTTCAGTCTCTCGGTCCTTGCTTTGATGCACCTGTACTGACCTCGCCTTCTGGATGATAGTGGGGTGAACAGTCAGTGGCTCGGGTGGTTGTTGTCCTTGATGATCTTTATGGCCTTCCTGTGACATCGGGTGGTGTAGGTGTCCTGGAGGGCAGGTAGTTTGCCCCCGGTGATGCGTTGTGCAGACCTCACTACCCTCTGGAGAGCCTTACGGTTGTGGGCGGAGCAATTGCCGTACCAGGCGGTGATACAGCCCAACAGGATGATCTCGATTGTGCATCTGTAGAAGTTTGTGAGTGCTTTTGGTGACAAGCCAAATTTCTTCAGCCTCCTGAGGTTGAAGAGGCGCTGCTGTGCCTTCTTCACAATGCTGTCTGTGTGGGTGGACCAATTCAGTTTGTCCGTGATGTGTACGCCGAGGAACTGAAAACTTACTACCCTCTCCACTACTGTCCCGTCGATGTGGATAGGGGGGTGCTCCCTCTGCTGTTTCCTGAAGTCCACAATCATATCCTTTGTTTTGTTGACGTTGAGTGCGAGGTTATTTTCCTGGCACCACACTCCGATGGCCCTCACCTCCTCCCTGTAGGCCGTCTAGTCGTTGTTGGTAATCAAGCCTACCACTGTAGTGTCGTCTGCAAACTTGATGATTGAGTTGGAGGCGTGCATGGCCACGCAGTCGTGGGTGAACAGGGAGTACAGGAGAGGGCTCAGAACGCACCCTTGTGGGGCCCCAGTGTTGAGGATCAGCGGGGTGGAGATGTTGTTACCTACCCTCACCACCTGGGGGCGGCTCATCAGGAAGTCCAGTACCCAGTTGCACAGGGCGGGGTCGAGACCCAGGGTCTCGAGCTTGATGACCAGTTCCTCTTGTCCAGATGGGTTAGGGCAGTGTGCAGTGTGGTTGAGATTGCGTCGTCTGTGGACCTATTGGGGCGGTAAGCAAATTGGAGTGGGTCTAGTGTGTCAGGTAGGGTGGAGGTGATATGGTCCTTGACTAGTCTCTCAAAGCACTTCATGATGACAGAAGTGAGTGCTACGTAGCGGTAGTCGTTTAGCTCAGTTACCTTAGCTTTCTTGGGAACAGGAACAATGGTGGCAATGGTAACAAACCTCCAAACAAGCTTCAATGACATACAACACTCCTTCCGTGGCCACCCACTGCTGTTAAACGCTAGTAAAACTAAATGCATGCTTTTCAACCGTTCGCTGCCCGCACCCGCCCGCCCGACTAGCATCACTACTCTGGACGGTTCTGAATTAGAATATGTGGACAACTACAAATACCTAGGTGTCTGGCTAGACTGTAAACTCTCCTTCCAGACTCATATTAAACATCTCCAATCCAAAAATAAATCTAGAATCGGCTTTCTATTTCGCAACCAAGCCTCCTTCACTCACACCGCCAAACATACTCTAGTAAAACTGACCATCCTACCGATCCTCGACATCAGCGATGTCATTTACAAAATAGACTCCAACACTCTACTCAGCAAACTGGATGCAGTCTATCACAGTGCCATCCGTTTTGTCACCAAAGCCCCATATACCACCCATCACTGCGACCTATATGCTCTAATCGGCTGGCTCTCGCTACATATTCGTTGCCAGACCCACTGGCTCCAGGTCATCTATAAGTCTTTGCTAGGTAAAGCTCCGCCTCATCTCAGCTCACTGGTCACGATAACAACACCCACCCGTAGCACGCACTCCAGTAGGTATATGTCACTGTTCATCCCCAAAGCAAACACCCCTTTGGCCGCCTTTCCTTCCAGCTCTCTGCTGCCAATGACTGGAACGAAGTGCAAAAATAGCTGAAGCTGGAGACTTGTATTTCCCTCACTAACTTTAAACATCAGCTATCTGAGCAGCTAACCGATCGCTGCAGCTGTACATAGCCCATCTGTAAATAGCCCACCCAATCTACCAACCTCATCCCCATATTGTTTTTATTTACTTTTCTGCTCTGTTGCACACCAGTATTTCTACTTGCACATCATCATCATCTGCACATCTATCACTCCAGTGTTAATTTGCTAAACTGAAATGACTTCGCTACTATGGCCTATTTATTGCCTTACCTCCTCACGCCATTTGCACACACTGTATATAGACTTTTTTTTCTATTGTGTTATTGACTTCATGTTTGTTTACTCCATGTGTAACTCTGTGTTGTTTGTGTTGCACTGCTTTGCTTTATCTTGGCCAGTTCGCAGTTGTAAATGAGAACTTGTTCTCAACTAGCCTACAACGTTAAATAAAGGTGAAATAAACTAAAAATAAAAAACATTACATCTCATGAGTGTTGGTGAGTGAGCGAGTTAGCACTGATATGCACTCCAGGCATCACAACCAAGGAAGGGCTGTGGGCCTATTTCACTTTCTCAGCAGCGTATCAGAGAACACACATTTGCGTTCTCCAGAGGCATGCCATTCCAATAAATGTAGCTTGTACTTACACACAGATATTGGTTGTTCTTTTTGCAACGTTACGGAATAAGGCCTCACCTGCGTTGACAACTAAATCCATTAGTAGCATGACACTGATCAGTAACTCATAAAGTGGTCATCTGTCTCTACTGTTAATTTCTCTCCATATCTTCCTCTCTCTCTCTGCCCTCCCCTCCTGTGGGTTTGGGCCGGATCTGCTCTCTGTCCGTAGGCGAGGGAGAATTCCGGCAGGGGTGGGGGCTTTCCCCGGGAAGAACGAGAGCTTTGTCCCCTGAGGGACGGAACCATAGGCTGACAGACAGTCTGGCAACCTCAAACTCTGAGGGAAAGGGAGGGAGACAGAGACAGAAAAGAGAGACACAGAAACAGAGACCGAGACAGAAGATAGAGAGAGACAGAGATACATGTCCAAATCACAGTGATGCTAACATCAACACTAACATCAACGCTGTCTGAGAGAGTTAATGATCTCTGCATCATGTAATGCACCAGGGGCCTGAGATAACTCACCTATTAACCAACGCTAGCTAACACAAACTACTGGAGCCAAAATGGCTGCCAGTTGTTGAAGTTTAACCTCCATTCGCTGAGTATCCTCTATATATTGACAAGATATTGGACTGCCTGCTCTAACAATATGAAAAAATGTCCGCAAAGGCGGAAGGCAGGAAGGGAGGAGTCGGAAACATTCTGGAAATGAGAGGGCAGACACGTATGTGAACAACAAGCACAACTCCTATATAAAATATTCCCCACTTGGTCTGCTCAAGGCTATATGCTCGCACAGACCAATTTGGGGGCGGAGTCAACCCTATCACTTCACCTCTTCCTCTCTGGTATTCTGGGAAATCCAGAATGTGGGGGTCGCCAAGGGGTCAATCAGGGGTCGAGGTCAGGAGGTTGTGTCAGACGTAGCTGGTGGTAAGTGGGAAGTCACTTCCTTTTTAACTACCCCTTTTTAAAACATGGTACAATGCATTGGTCCCATGTCATGCGTTGACCTACCTAGCTAATCAAGGTTTGGCTGACTAAACACTCTCCAATGTTTGCACAGTTGTGTAGAACAGCACTGCAACAGATAAATCCGTTTCAACTGACTGAGAGCCAAACGGAAATGTAGAAGTATGATAAGTATCCCTCAACTCTAATACAACAACTGCATATACACATGCTCAGGTACAGAGTTGGAAACATAATACAGGAAAATGTGTCAAATGTTTCTAGCCAAATATCAGCCTGATCCTTTTAGCATTTCACAAGACAGTGGTGTCTACATGACAACTGCCTTCACTGCAGAAAAGATTCCAAACCAAGCTAGTGAGAGAAACCAAATGTTAGCCTAAACCTGGATAAAAATTAAACAATTTCCTGGGTTTTGGAATCCTTTCACATCCTGTTTGGTGTGACCTTACAGTGCCTCGTTGTCCCCTCTCGTCCCCTGGAGTTCTGTTGCTCGGGCCGTCATCCTAAAGCTCTCTGTTCTATACAGCATATAATTATTCTGGAACATTAGTCAAGTGTGTGTGTAGGGGGATTGTGTGTGTGTGTAGGAGGTGTGTGTGTGTGTGTGTATATGCGTGTATCAATGCATGTGTGAATCCAAGCCAGAGTTACCCAATGGGGCCAGCAGTGCATGAAAGGGAATCCCGTGCCAACTCCTACCTGCTCCACCATCCTGCCACCGCCCCCCCACAACCCAACCCAACCCAATCAGAGCCTGGGATCTCCGGATGCAGCCTGCCGGCATTTCCAAAATAAAGAGAGGGGGGGCCTGGGCCTAGTGAACTCTTATCACAGCCAGTCAGACACTGTGCCAATGGAAACACACCGGAGCCTTGCCCTGGTTGAACCATCACAGGTGATGCCTGTCTTGCAGCAACACGCTGGCATTGAGGATATGCCAATGTCAGCGAAAGGATAAGTACAGGTTTGTTCCAATCAAGACTGAGGGAGTTTTTCCTTGCCACTCTCTGTGTCGGCTGTGCTATAGTTGGGGGTTTTGAACTTTGTTGTCTCTCTTAACATGAACAGTAAGCGAAACTATGCACTTTGTGACAAAGGTATTTGTAGAAAAAAACCTTGATTGGTTGGAGAATTAATATAGAAGATTGGAAGTAACTAATAGCAAGGTAATACATTCAATTGATTTGTGGTTACATTTAGCATTTCAACCTGTTTCCATCTACAAGACCAGGATTTCTTCCTAGTTGTATTTCAAGCCACAAATAGAGAATAGCTTGTTTGCAATTTTAAAATGCAGAGTAGTTATTGATTTGAATTTACGAGTACCGTCTCTTCCTACTCATCCCATGACCTACTTAACAAACCACTTTATTTCAAATGACTAATCGGCCATAACTGTGATGCCCTATCTCTAACCATCACAGTGCTTTCAGAAAGTATTCATACCCCTAGACTTATTCCACATTTTTTGTTATACAGGCTGAATTCAAAATGGATTTTAAAAATGTAACTATTACAAAGTGAAAACATATTTTTTAGAAATGTTTGAACATTTATTAACTATGAAATACAGAAATAACTCCTGTACATAAGTATTTACACCCCTGAGTCAATACATGTTAGAGTCACCTTTGGCAGCAATTACAGCTGTGAGTCTTTCTGGTTGTCTCTAAGAGAAAGTATTTCCACACCTGGATCGTACAATATTTGCACATAATTCTTTAAGCTCTGTCAAGTTGGTTGTTGATCATTGCTAGACAGCAATTTTCAAGTCTTGCCATAGTTTTTCAAGCCAAATTAAGTCAGAACTGTAACTAAGCCACTCAGGAACCTTCAATGTTGTCCTGGTATGCAATTCCAGTGTATATTTGGCCTTGTGTTATAGGTTATTGTCCTCCTGAAAGGTGAATTTGTCTCCCAGTGTCTGTTGGACAGCAGACTGAACCAAATTTTCCTCTAGGATTTTGACTGTGCTTAGCTCTATTCTGTTTATTTGTATCCCCCCCAAAAAAACTCCATAGTCCTTGCCAATGACAAGCATACCCATAACATGATGCAGCCACCACCATGCTTGAACATATGAAAAGTGGTACTCAGTGATGTGTTGTGTTTGCCCCAAACAGAACGCTTTTTATTCAGGACATAAATGTAATTTCTTTGCCATTTTTTTTTCAGTTTTACTTTAGTGCCTTATTGCAAACAGAATGCGTGTTTTCAAATATTTTTATTCTGTACAAGCCTCCTTCTTTTTACTCTGTCATTTAGTTTAGTATTGTGGAGTAACTACAATGTTGTTGATCCATCCTCAGTTTTCTCCTATCACAGCCATTAAACTCTGTAATTGTTTTAAAATCCCCATGGAACTCATCTTGAAATCCCTGAGCGGTTTCCTACCTCACCAGCAACTGAGTTAGGAAGGACACCTGTATCTTTATAGTGACTAGGTGAATTTATACACTATCCAAAGTGTAACTAATAACTTCACCATGCTCAAAGGGATATTCAATGTCTGCTTTTTTTTACCCATCTTTGCAAGGCATTGGAAAACATCCCTGGTCTTTGTGGTTGAATCTGTGTCTGAAATTCACTCTTCGACTGATGGACCTTACAGATAATTGTATGTGTGGGGTACAGAGATTCTGTAGTCATTCAAAAATCATGTTAAACACTATTATTGCCCACAGAGTGAGTCTATGCAACTTCTTAAGCAAAGTTGTACTCCTGAACTTAGGCTTGCCATAACTTCAAGGGTTAAATACTCAAGGCATTTCAGCTTTTCATTTTTAATTACTTTGTAAACATTTCTAAAAACATAATTCCACTTTGACAATAGGGCAAATTGTGTGTAGGCCAGTGACACAGAATCTACATTTAATTAATTTAAAAATAAGTCTGTAACACAACAAAATGTGGAAAAAGTAAAGGGTTGTGAATACTTTCAGAAGGCACTGTACTTCTATTTACAGAAAAATTCCTCTAGGATTCTCTTCCTAATGTCCATATCAGGGCTCGTCTTCTTACAGCATCTCAGAGTTAGATCATAATGAATAAGATGACATGGACAAACAGGACCTGATCCAAGATCAGCACTCTTTAGCGCCTAGTATTGCTTGACTCTGTAGTCTCCACCTACATACCTGTGACTGGCAAAGCAAGTCTATTGACGCAGCAACCCCTGTTACAGATAATAGAAGTCACTATGCATTTTAGGAGTTTATCAAGTTCAATATGTCTATTTCCTGGACTGAATACCTTACATGCCACCACTGTGGGCTAAATGTCCAAATTGCCCTCATAAATCCCCTCAGTGAACTTGGGAATGTTGCTGTGTGTGAGTAGCAAGAGACTGCAAGTGTCTGTGAGGGCAGAATAACACAGGGGATGTTTTGCGTTGGGGCACTAGGGGCCCGGAGTGAAAACATGCTGGTGGTGCACAGCTGTGTCAGATGCTTGTCCACTCAGGGGAAAAAAAGTGTTGATCCGAGATTTATTTAAACATTTTCTAGCATGAGAGCTCCTTTTAAAAAGTGTTGATCCAAGATTTATTTAAACCAGGGTATTTAAACATTTTCTAGTATGAGAGCTACTTTAAATAGGCACATTCTTCTCCTTTGCGACTGTTCTCGGGTCCTTAGTGCAGTAAGTTCTGTCAATATACCTGGTAGAATGATGGTTGATAAACAACTAAGGGAGCCCTATACATTATTTATTTTGAAAACGGTTTAAAATTCTCAAATTATGTTGTTTTCTCAGTTGTATTTTTGCTGGTTTTAGATTTTTTTTGTTTTTCACTCTCAAAATTACAATTGTTTATAGAGAAACAATGAAATAAATTGGATGTTCTGAGTCCATGTCAATGCTTAAACCACATCTGAATACCATTATTTTTTTAGGTCTGGGAGAAAATGACTGTGATTTTTGGGGGGGGGGTGTAATTCCCCTTTAATTCCCATTCTGTCCCTTTAACTGTGAATCTAGCTAGTGAGGAATGTGGTCTAATGTGCCGGTCTAGCGATTTTTCTGTACTGCTGCTGATCATTTCATGGCAAAGTTTGCAAATAACAAATAATAGATTTACTTCAGCCAGGTAAGTCTACTTTGCAGATAACATTTAGGGTTTTGGGGAAAGTATTTCTGTCAACCCACAAGACGGTTATCACATCAACTGGCTACACACAGAGTGATTGACAAACGCACGCACCACACAGACAGACGCAATATTCTTGGAAATTAATTGGTAGCTATCAACCGGTTTTTAAACTGTTGTTCCTCTTGAAATGACAATTAAGTTTAGTTTGACTACACCAATGCTTAGTGTGGCATTTTCCATGTGATTTCCAACTATAGTTGGCCAAGCTCCAGAGCACGCACGCGCACACGCACACGCACACGCGCACACACACACACACACACACACACACACACACACACACACACACACACACACACACTTTGTTAAATGTGTGTTTCTTCCTGCTGTTAGTCTGGCCTTGTATTATTGATCTCGTTCTACAAATGTAGAGTGACTTTGGGTCATTGAAAAGTGGCATATATGTCCCATGTACTATTATAAGTGGAGGTCGACCGATTAAATTGGAAAGGCCGATTAATTAGGGCCGATTTCAAGTTCATAACAATCGGAAATCTGTATTTTTGAGCGCCGATTTTGCCGATTAATTATTATTATTTATTTTTTTATTATTTTTTAAATAAAAATTAAAATAAACTTTATTTAACTAGGCAAGTCAGTTAAGAACACATTCGTATTTTCAATGACGGCCTAGGAACCTTGTCAACTCGGGGGATCCAATCTTGCAACCTTACAGTTAACTAGTCCAATGCTCTAACCACCTGATTACATTGCACTCCACGAGGAGCCTGCCTGTTACGCGAATGCAGTAAGCCAAGGTAAGTTGCTAGCTAGCAATAAACGTATCTTATAAAAAACCATCAACGACTGTCGTTGCTCCAATGTGTACTTAACCATAAACATCAATGCCTTTCTTAAAATCAATACACAAGTATATATTTTGAAACCTGCATATTTAGCTAGAAGAAATCCAGGTTATCAAGAAATATTAACCAGGTGAACTTGTGTCACCTCTTGCGTTCATTGCACGCAGAGTCAGGGTATATGCAACAGTTTGGGTCACCTGGCTCTTTGCGAACTAACTAATTTTCCAGAATTTTACGTAATTATGACATAACATTGAAGGTTGTGCAATGTAACAGGAATATTTAGACTCATGGATGCCACCCGTTAGATAAAATACGGAACGGAATAAACGTTTTGTTTTCGAGGTGATAGTTTCCAGATTTGACGTAAGGCTCGTATTTCTGTGTGTTTATTATAGTTAAGTCTATGATTTGATATTTGATACAGCAGTCTGACTGAGGGGTGGTAGGCAGCAGCAGGCTCGTAATAGTCAAAGGTATATGGTTTAGAGAGAAATAGTCGACGCGTTATAATTCCTGTAATAACTTGCGGCTGAACTTGAAAGGGGTTCCTTCGTTATTTTACCGTTCATGTCTTCCATAGAGAATGTCTTGATCTACTTCAAATCAGGTCTGTGTTTCGTGCTTAAACCACCTCTGTTCATGTCTTCCATAGAGAATGTCTTGATCTACTTCAAATAAGGTCTGTGTTTCGTTCAGGCTTAAACCGCCTCTGTTCATGTCTTCCATAGAGAATGACTTGATCTACTTCAAATAAAGGTCTGTGTTTCGTGCAGGTTTAAACCGCCTCTGCGTTTTGATACCCATGTAAATCTCACTAGGATAAGGTCACGTTTGTCAACATATTTTCATAAATCCACTCTTCAAAAAAAATTATCTGTGCTTATATTTAGCCAATATTGATCAGAGTTACCTTGTCCTATGGACTAACACAGTCTAACACAGTTGTAAAATTGGCTAGGTGGTGTAAGCCTACACAAAACACAGACCTTATTTTAAGTGAATCTAAAAATATCCTATGAAATAAATGAATGAAGAAACCGCTTTTCAGATTTTGCTAGAAGGTGTCATGGGAATTATGACTCGCACTTTGGTAGTCAATTCTTACCATGCCCATTATTAAAATAGGATTTCCTGCATATAGAAATTGCAGTTTTTGTTTTCAACATTCATCATTCATGTTATTTGAGACTAAATTGATTTTATTTCTGTATTATATTAAGTTAAAATAAAAGTGTTCATTGTTCATTCAGTATTGTTGCAATTGTCATTATTACAAAAATGTGTGTGTGTATATACAGTGGGGAGAACAAGTATTTGATAACCTTCAAAATCGGCAGTGTTTCCTACTTACAAAGCATGTACACGTCAAATTTTTTATCATAGGTACACTTCAACTGTGAGAGACGGAATCTAAAACAAAAATCCAGAAAATCACATTGTATGATTTTTAAGTAATTCATTTGCATTTTATTCGGTATCTGCTTTTTTTGTCCTCCAATAATCGGTATCGGCGTTGAAAAATCCTTATCAGTCCTAATCCTAATCAGTCGACCTACTTTTAATTATAAAAGTGTGTATTTATAGTGTATGTGTGACAATGTGTTTACGACCGATTGTGTGCATCTGAGGGCCAATGTGTCAATGACTGACTGATGTGTGTGTGTGTGTGTGTCGGATTAATACAGGGGCTGACCGGGTGAAGCCCCTGGTCCCAGGCCCGTGAGGGGCCCAAGAGGCAGCAAAAAATTATTATATATATCTACATGTTTTATTGTATTTAAGACACTTAATTATATACAGTACCAGTCAAAATTTTGGACACACCTACTCATTCAAGGGTTTTTCTTTATTTTTACCATTTTCTACATTGTAGAAAAATAGTGAAGACATCGAAATTATGAAATTACACACATGGAATCATGTTGTAACTAAAACAAAAGTGTTATTTTATATATTTATATTTGAGATTCTTCAAAGTAGCCACCCTTCGCCTGGATGCCAGCTTTGCACACGCTTGGCATTCTCTCAACCAACTTCAACCAATCACCTGGAATGCATTTCAATTAACAGGTGTGCCTTGTTCAAATTTAATTTGTGGAAATTCTTTCCTTCTTAATGCATTTGAGCGAATCAGTTGTCTTGTGACAAGGTAGGGATTGAAAGTTTCTTCAAGTGCAGTCGCAGAAACCATCATGAAACTGGCTCTCATGAGGAACGCTTACAGGAAAGGAATACCCATTGTTACCTCGGCAGCAGAGGATAAGTTCATTAGAATTACAAGCCTCAGAAATTGCAGCCTAAATAAATGCTTCACAGAGTTCAAGTAACAGACATATCTCAACATCAACTGTTCAGAGGAAACTGCGTGAATCAGGCCTTCATGGTCAAATTGCTGCAAAGAACCCACAACAAAGGACATCAATAAGAAGAAGAGACTTGCTTGGGCCAAGAAACATGAGCAATGGACATTAGACCGGTGGAAATCTGTCCTTTAATCTGATAAGTCCAAATTTGAGATTTTTGGTTCCAACTGCCGTGTCTTTGTGAGACGCATAGTAGGTGAACGGATGATCTCCGCATGCATGGTTCCCACCGTGAAGCATGGAGGAGGAGGTGTGATGGTGTGGGGTGCTTTGCTGGTGACAATCGTAGATAATTTATTTAGAATTCAAGGCACACTTAACCAGCATGGCTACCACAGCATTCTGCAGCGATACGCCATCCCATCTGGTTTGCGCTTAGTCCCACTATCATTTGTTTTTCAACAGGACAATGACCCAACACACCTCCAGGCTTTATAAGGGCTATTTGACCGTGAAGGAGAGTGATGGAGTGCTGCATCAGATGAACTGGCCTCCACAATCAGCCAACAAGTGCTCAGCATATGTGGGAACTCCTTCAAGACTGTTTGAAAAGCATTCCAGGTGAAGCTGGTTGAGAGAATTCCAAGAGTGTGCAAAGCTGTCAAAGGCAAAGGGTGGCTACTTTGAAGAATCTCAAATATAAAACAGATTTGGATTTGTTGAACACTTTTTTGGTTACTACATGATTCCATATGTGTAATTTCATAGTTTTGATGTCTTCACTATTATTCTGCAATGTAGAAAATAGTAAAAATAAAGAAAAACCCTTGAATGTGTTGGTGTGTCCAAAATTGACAGGTACTAATATATATATATATATATATATATATATATTTTTTTTTACAATATTAAGGAAATATATACTGTAAAAATAACTGTGAATTAAGTCATCACAAGCACATGCAAGTATCTGCCAAAATAAGGAAACACCAACATAAAAGGTCTTAAAAGGGTGTTGTGCCACAACGAGCTGCCAGAACAGCTTCAATGCACCTTGGCAAAGATTCTACAAGTGGCCCTAAACCATGCCAGGAAAATGCACCCCACCCCATAACATATAGTTTGTATCCCTTGTTTACTAAAGTGTCCCTTGTTTACGCCTTTATTTTGGCAGTTACTGGTATGCCTACAGTCCAGAAGGTTGCAGTTTTGGCAGCATGTGAGCCAAATATAGGCTACAGTTTGTTGCATTGTGGCCATAGACATGCAATCCATAGATGGGTTTTGTAACCTCTGACCCTGGAAATCTGACTGCTAAACTCATGGGCACACTAGCATTGGATGCCATTCCTGACTTGAATGGGAACTGCCATCTATAGATTATATTTCTATAGTTGCTGCAGCTGTCGGTTTGCCTTTTGCAAATTTTATTTGCGGCTAACAGCAGAACTGTTTTTCAAAGTAGCTCATCTTGAGATGGGCTATTGCCATGACGAGCGCATCGGCCATCACAGTGAGTAACCTATGGCTTCATCTTCAACATTAGGCGAGTCAGTGTGCCACTGGAAATTGTATTTAGTAGCCAGGTTGAGCTCCGTTTCTCAGTGTCAGAGTAGCCAATCATTTAGGTCATTTGTGTGGTATTAAAAAAAAGATTCAGCTAATGTCTTTTACCATGTAAACGAGATAGAATTGCATGAAATGTGTTTTTTAAATCCCCGGGGCTCATGATTTCTTAATCCAGCCCTGTGTATACGTGTACACGCTCACTCGTGTGTGTGTGTCTCTCTGCATCTACTTTCCAGTGATGGCCTCTGGCCTGCATTCAAGGTAGTCTTCTGTGTGCACTTTCTTCAATGGTCCTGTTCAAATCAGTACGCTTCACTGATGTGTAACTACAGCACAAAGCTACAGGCTCTTCTCCTTTCAAATCTCTACAGCTATAAATAGTGTCTGTCACCCTAAACACAGCTCTATTGTTGCAACAGTGCACTAAAAAAAACTATTTTAATTCACTTTAAAAGTCTTTAAATGACACCCACCATCTCAGATTGTTCTGAAATAATTTATGTCGTTAGAAACATATCAAATGAGCATTCCGGCAAAATTATTTTTGTTGAAATAGATTTTGATCTTTGAGAAATTAAACTAAATTGATTGTGCCCAAATTGGTAATTTTAATTTGTAGGATTCATATTATATTCAATAATTATATTACCTAACATCAGATTTGAACCAAACTTTTTTCTAACAATGAATGAGATGAGGAATCCAAAGAAATTGTCAAAAGCAGCCTAAAGACACCCAACGCCCATCCCGACAAAATATAGTATCAGGTTTCTATGTTTGACAAGTAGTATAGAGATGTGGCTCAGAGTATTGATTCTTCATCCTATGTAATGTATTCTCAGTGAATTTGGTGATGATTCTTTCCCCCTGTTCAGAGAAATTAGTAATTGAAGTTGTTAGGTTTATGTCCCATCCTACATCCAGGTATTACCAGGTTCTGTTCCTGCTAATAGGGGTCTTCACCAGCTATCACTATTGAACACTAGAAATAAAAATTGGACACCTTTGCACCAGAACCTTCTGCATTCTTCTGAATATCTGCCCTTAAGACCACATCTCTACGCTACCTATTTCACAGTTCACCTAATAGCAGGAACTTCGTTGTGGATCAATGGTTTGTGATTAATTTTAGAAGCTCGAACACCTCAATGTTTCTTCAATGGCCGCCAACTTGTGCACCTCTCTACCTTTCCTTGAACCCTTAAAGCATTTCGCTAAACCTGTAACATTTGATAAATATGTGTATGGGATGTGACCAATATCATTTGATTTGATTAAAGGGGTGGTTCTCCTGTACACTTTGAAATGATTGGTGAAACACTGAAGAAACCATGCCCTTGTTCTCTCGCTCTCTCTATAGGAACAGATCGTGTCTTTTGAAACCCATCGGGAGCGAACACAGACCTCCCTTTCCCCAAACAACTGTATATTGCTCACTGCCACAACAGAGAGACAAGTATAGGCAGGTCTGGGACAAAGCTTCAGAGAAGAAAGAAACAAACAAAAAACAAGAGGTAGGAGGTAGTGCAGAGATAACATCTTTACATCACAAAGAGGGACTGTGTTGGTTGTGTTGCTCCATATAGCCTACAAACCCTACATTAAAACATATATATATTTGCGCAACAGGGATGTCTTCCAGTCCAGTGGATTCGTTGATGTCTGTTCAGTCAGAACAGTGGAGAATGAGAGTGGAGGGGAGTGTGTGGGAACAAGTTAAGATTGTGTACAATTGACAAATCAAGTCAATGTCCAACTAAAATGTGACTTCTGCTTTATCCCAACCCCTCCAATAGGCAAACATACAGGTTGGAGAGGTTGAGGCAGGGGGCTGCCATACTGGGCGCTCGTGGAGCAGTTGCTGTGGGGGGTTAAGTGCCTTGCTAAAAGGCACAACGTCAGGCAAGGCAATGGCATCAAGGATTTATACCAGTCACCCTCCGGTTGCCAGCTCACTCCCAAACAGATTCTTTCCCGTCAGACCCGGGATTCTCCCAGCTGCTGGCTTGCCTCTTAATGAGGAAGATTGAGGTGATGGACTGAAACAGTGATACTTTGGCCTACTTAGTGTTTGGTGTGACCGAAAACCTTGAAATTGGGTGTAGAACTAAGACGACAGACCTACCATGGTCCATATTCCCCCGAAGTGGTGTCGGCCTCGTCTAACAAAAACACTACTTTGATCTTTTTCTGTTTGCCTAACGTAACACGGCTGCACAGAGAGATTATCCAAGATGGAAGTGGGTCTGTGGTGATCTGAACGAATGGAAAAGGAGGGGAAGTGGAACGAAAACAAACTCTGAACCATTACAGATATTGCCAAGCCACTAACAGGGATTATCGGACTTGTCAAAATTATGATAATAATGGCTTTGCCTCTGTATGAATTCAGGTGGCCTTGTGTATTGACAATCAAGGGTACTATCAAGCCTCTCAGCCTGACAGTTCCGAGAAGCGTTTGGTTTGAGAGGGTTGAATTCTCTCTGCATCACCTTCATTGCATCGATTTGATGTGGTTTAATGACAAGGTCCATGGAAGGGCCTAGATGGCCAAAGCTAGAGCCCAAAACACCTACATAAGTCTACATCACGGCCATTCTCGCAATCAACGTCATCAAAGTTCAAAGAGTGACTTCTTACGGTCTTTAAAATTCACCCACTAGAATTCTTGACCTTTGCTTGTGAAGCGGCTGGTCTCATTATCGAGAAATGCTCGCTAGACGTTTCACAATCTCTTCAGACTGAGAGCTCTCTTCTTTCTGTTATATGTATACAGGCTACAGTGCTCACATGACATGAAGCAATAACGTAGCGCAACAGAGAGAGAGATGCTCTGTCCAAATAATAATCTCGTTTCCCACGCTCCCTGTGAGATCAAGCCAAGAGCAAACACAACAAAACCTGTGACAAAATTGAAATCCCTTTTGGACTGCAGCCAAAGTGAATTAATAGTGTCCCATTTTGCCATTTGAAGGGACAATAATAATCAAATGTGTATGTTTGTGCTTGTAATTTGTGAGCTATTAGAGCCGGTATTGTAGTGGAGAGGGGAGAAAAGTGAGCCTCGCCAAAGAAAGTGTGTGGTGAGGTGTAGCCTCTGGCAATGCAACAATATAACCTATAGTACAATGTCCTGAGGCCTGTAGGTCAAGCTCCCCAGCAAATAGAAAGACTAACCATTTCACTCAGACAATTGAACAGGTGAAACTGAATTTGACAGTTTGTCATGGAGCTAAGCAAATGTAGTAATTCACAGTAGTTGACACCTGTTTGGCCTTTTAGCTCTCTATAGTGTTGTCTATAACAATGTTCTAACCTCTGTGCATCTTTAAAACCAGCCTACTGTGGATGAGACCAGTTTGGTGACTTACTGTTGTTAGACTTGAGGTCACGATGGATGACAGGAACGATGGCTTCTGTGTGCAGGTAGAGCATCCCTCTAGCAATCTGTACTGCCCAGTTGACCAAGACGTGCGGCGGGATGCGGCGCCCAGCCAGCGCACGGCTCAGCGGGCCACCGGATGCGTACTCCATGATGAGGCACAAGTTGGGTTCCTGTAAGCAAACCCCTTTGAGGGCGATGATGTTGGGGTGAGTGAGCATGGCAAACAGCCGGGCCTCCTGACGCACGTTCTGGGCCGTCACGCTGATGTCCTCGTCTGGGTCCTGGCGGGCCGCCTTCACGGCCACCTCCAGCCCACCTCTCCACGTACCGCGATACACCTTGCCGAAGCCGCCGACCCCAATGACCTCCTCGAGGCTCAGTTCCCTGAAATCCACGGCCTCAGGTTCGAACTCCCCCACCCCCACTACGGCTGGCCCAAGCTCCCCAACCACGCCAACTCCATTGCCCTGCAGTTTCCCATATGAAGGAGGCTTGAAGGAGACATAGTTCGAGGGAAAGATGCCCACTTTGTTGTTGACCTTGCCCGCCCACCAGCCCTCGTCACCGGATATCTCAGAGTCCAGTGACAGGACTTCCACCAGGTCACCTTTGTGGAGGGTGAGCTCGTCTTTACCGGACGCCTCATAGTCGAATAAAGCCGTCCACACGGGATTGGTGAAGGTCCCTTTTTGTGATTGTTCCAGACCTTTCCAGTTCGACAGTGGGCCGCGGGTAAAAATGTTCTTCAGCGGCTCCATGGAGCCACAACGAGCAGATGTTCAGACACTGGGTTTGATTCTGTATGCTTTTGAAAAGAAAGTACAATAATGTACTTTATTGTGCCTCTCTCCCGTTCATCTGTGTCTAGTTGGCTCATCAGGGACCAATGAAATTTGTTCAAAGGCCTGGCCAACAGGAACACAACCGTGTTCAAAGACAACAGGATAAAAAATGTCTCTCATGCAACCTGACATGGACTGCAGATGTTTCCATTAGAGCTGGCAACAATCAAACAGAGGCCATGGATGTGACCAGTCCTACCAAGTGTGCCAATGTGTAAAAAGGGAGAATTGTCTCCATAAAACAAATTTCTACTCGACTGTTGTGGTGTGGTTTCTCAATGCGTGGTTTGAGCACATAGCTCACTTAATTACTCTATTACTATACCACAAATTGTCACATATTGACCAATGATTAGGTGCTGCTTCTTGAGATATGAAATAAAAAGGTGAACTTATTCAACTATAGCAAAACCACGACCGTGTAGAACACAGGATGGATCACATCATACCAAAATGAGCATCAGGTGGTTGTAGAATATCCAGATCATTGGACAATAATAACCCAACGGAAGAGTTCAACTCCGTTTAGCTGTCCATTTTGAGTTCTGCATTTTTAGCCATGAAGTGCGCTGGCCACCATAAGCAGGAAGCGCTGAGAAGAGGAGAAGAATAGCAGGAAAGGCGCATTTAGTCCTGAGAACCCCGTGCTTTACGACAAGTTTCAAAGCTTACCAACTCGCCCTAAACCATGAGCACGAATAACGGTGTCTGGCCAAAACTTCTATGCGTTCTGTCAACAAATCCCGCACCTGTTTGCGCAACTGTATCCATATTTGCTGTTTTACCCGGTGGTGACATACAATGTCTCAATTGTACACGTATGTATTTTCAATAAGAACTTGATATCCACCTAGTTCGCAACAGGAAGAGTTGTACAAACCTGTTTAGGAGTCTACGTTTTCTAAAAGAGAAACGCACACCAAAAACAAATCCTGTATTGTGCGTAACGATACTTTAGTGCCAAGCCCTGGCAAGCTCGTCGTTATTATCAATGTCATAATTAATGCATTAATATTTGTTATCATGTCCCCTCTTCCTTAAGCAGTCTTCCCTCGTCCCGTTCTCGAACCACTCTACGTCTGTGCTTACAATCAAAGAAGAGGGTGGGGTTTAGAAACTTTTTCCCAACAGGAAAAGAATCAGGGGTGTATTCATTACTTCTTGCAACGGAAACAGTTTACCATTTAAGAACCAAACGGAAGCAAACTGAGCAAACGGAACAAATCGGGGAGGGACCGACCTGAATTTGTCCAATAGAAGCTCTCGTTTTCGTTGCAAAACTTTTGCCGTTTGGAGTAAACGGTTTTGTTGCAACAGACGAAACTTTTTGCAACAAAATCGGCGAATATACCCCTGCGCCCAGATTAGAGAAACAACGCAACAACTCGCTCTGGTCGAGAGAGGATGGAGTAGGCAGTAATATGCGGACTAATTCCTAATACCCGTGTTCTGCATTTGAGGTTTACTTGAATATCTGAGTGCCAAATAAATACGCATGTCGCACAAGGGAGCCTTATTGTCATTGGGCCGCTAATTGTTATGGGCCAAGTGTCACAACTGGATGAGGTTATACACTGAGTGTACAAAACATAAGGGACACCTGCTCTTTCCGTGACATAGACTGACCAGGTGGGATTTTTAAGCCTTGAGACAATTGAGACATGAATTGTGTATGTGTGCCAGTCAGAGGGTGAATGGGCAATACAAAATATGTAAGTGTATGTATGTTGTTAGGTGCCAGGAGCACCGGTTTGAGTGTGTCAAGAACTGCAACACTGCTGGGTTTTTCAAGCTCAACAGTTTCCCGTGTGTATCAAGAACGGTCCACCATCCAAAGGACATCCAGCAAACTTGACACAACTGTGGGAAGCTTTGGAGTCAACATGGGCCAGCTTCCCTGTGGAACACTTTTGACACCTTGTATAGTCCATGTCCCAAAGAATTGAGGCTGTTCTTTACCTTGGGGCAAATTAGTGGTCCGGTCCATTGTGCAAATGTTGGCATATAAACATTGTCATTGAGTTCATAAGGCCTATAATGGGTTACATAGTCTCAAATAATAGTGTGGTTGATCATACAGTCATGTGAAACAGGGATAATTGTCCTTGTCATTACTGTAGTGTAGATGGGGGAGGGGGCACCTTTGCCGTGTGCTGCTATGTGGAAACAGTGTTTGTCTTTAATAGCTTTCCTGCCCCGTGGTAGGTGCTTGTTGCTCCGCTGCTTCCTAAAGTCAACTCCCCCACCAAACACCACCCATGCATCTCCCACCACATGTATCCCCCATCCCATTTATCGAGGCGACAGGTAGCCTAGCGGTTAGAGCGTTGGGCCAGTAACCGAAAAGTTGCTGGATCGAATCCCAGAGCTGACAAGGTACAAATCTGTCATTCTGCCCCTGAACAAGGCAGTTAACCCACTGTTCCCCAGTAGGCCGTCATTGTAAATAATAATTAGATCCTAACTAGTTAAATAAAAAAAATGTATCCCCCACCCCATGCTACCCAGCACTGACTCATTGCTTGTGCAGGAAGGATGCAGTTGTTTTTGTGGCCTGACAGACAGGCCTAATGCTACATTTACAATATGAAAGCAAACTCAGACGATAAGGAGGGAGGAGGAGGAGGGGAAGGGGAGTAAACAGTGCACAGAGTGACAATAGAAAGAGTATTTCCCCTGTGCAGTGTCTAATCAAATAAACCTCTCCCACAGATCAGACCTGTGCTGGCCTGCACTTCAATCACCTTGCCTACTCTGTTGATGACATGGCCTTGACAGGCAAAAACACACATCAGCTATGGTGACAAACGGCCATTGTTTAAAAGTTTATACACGTCATAGGAGTATTGACAACTAATGCATGGTCGGCTTGGCCATTTCTTTTATCCATGCCTGAGAGTCTGGCACATCCCTCAGGAAGTCTTTGGAGACATGAAGGCTGTTTAGAGAAATATAGATTTTCCATATAGGAATGTGAAGCCAAGAGAATGCGGGTAGCAGGGTGGGGTTGAACACAAAGAACATTTTACACTACGGTGAAGCTGTGTGCAACATTTTGCTTATGTGCCAATGGAATTCAGTTCATTGCCAGTTTCAATGGACTCAATAGCAAATAGCTTATGGCATCATGGCTTGTAATGTCACAGAATTGTTTGGTAAAACATCTCATGCAGTTATGTAAAACAAAATTGAAAAAGTTAGCAGTGTTTTATTGAAATCTGAACTTTATTTCACCCATACAAAATAAAAAGAATGTTAAAGTTTACATACAGCATCAAGTTTAACTGCCTACCTTTAAACATTTCATATCAAGACAGACACAGACATTAAAACAATCTAAAAAGAGAGAAAGAACAACACGTAATACAAAGGCTAATTTTATTCCAAGTGGGGGGGGGGGGTACGATATCTTCTTGAAAACAAATTATAGGTGAGAAGGGGTAGGGGTTTAACAACTTTAAAAACAAAGTTATGCTTCAGGAGCGTCACAGTATCTTTCAGATAAGAATAGCCAGCACAGACACTTGTCTTCAAGAGATGTTTTTTTTTTGGGGGGGGGGGGGGGGGGGGGGGGGGGGGGGTACAAAACAACATATTTCATGTCATACCTCCAAAGTAGTGACTTGTCACCCAAATTTCAAATGAACAAACAAGAACATCCAATTGGAGTTGTAAACATTAGCATAATTACATTTGAATATGGTTGAAGTAAGCTAACGGTCAAGGTCTTCATGAGGATAAATTATCATAAAAAGTTTAATTAAAAAGGGGGAAAAAAATGCATTGACAAGAATTCATAACCTTTCGTAAAAAACATCTCCTTACCCATTTGTTGAGGGCCTATGTAGCCTAACAATCAAACTAGTTGGAGAGGATGACCTGCCACTCTGCCAAATTCATGATAATCCTCACAGACAATAAACCTCATCTCCTTTTCCTATAGGTAAGTGCTGATCACTTTTAAAATATGACATACTGCTGCTCTGAAATCATCAAGTAGGTGTCTGTGTGTACAGTATTCTATGAGGCTGTTAGGCTGCGCAGGGGTTCGGTTGAGATCCACAAACTAACTTGAGCAGACATTGAGAGCGGAAATGGAGTGATATGTTCTTTGAACACCAATGTCGCAAACAGAAAACACAGAGAGAGAATAACCAAAGTGCAAACTACAATGGGACTTAATAATCAAACCTGTCCTTGGGCTAGGCCAGAGGCTTTGACGCATCAACTGGTTTTTTTGTGTGTAGTCCAAATAGAACGACCACCTGTCTTAAAAAAACAACCTGGTTCAAATTCTCTCCACAATAAAAATAAGGAAAAAAATTATAATTAAAACATAATATACAACCGATTACTCTCATCTTCAGTGGTGGCAGCTGTCATGTCTACGAGCCTTACTGACAGTTGTAGACTTTTCCTGAACAATGAGCTGCATGTGAGCGTTTCCCCAGACCCAACTCTTTGTCAATGCAGCCAAACAAGAGAACAACTTATGAGAAAATGAAAGGTAAAAAGAGCGGGGGGAGCTAAGAGTCATAGTCTTCATCGTCGTCGTCATCGTCTTTGTGCGGCATGGATGGGGGAGGCGGGGGTGCGGTGCCCATCAGCGAGGGGTGGGGGGCAAAGGAGCCTAGGGACATGGCCAGGCCCCCCTGTGCGGTGCCCATGTGGAGGTACTGAGGTGGTATGGTGTCTGGGCTGTGTCACACAACAGAGAGATGAGTCATGTTCTGGACGTGGAAAACATTGGTGAAACGTTTTGTAATTGAGAAGTAATCATTGAACTTGTCCAAGTATCAACAGATTTTTACTCTACTGGACACCACCCAGAAAAGCGAATATCTGCTTCACTTCAGTGTGTGTGTGTGTGTGTGTGTGTGTGTGCATTTCAAGTTTTTATTGTCGCGTGCACCAGTACAGTGAAATGCCTTTCTTGCTTGCTCTTTCCCAACAACACAGTAATCAATATCAGTAGCACAAAGAGTAGAACAGAAACACAAGTGAAATAGAAATAATAACAACAGTAGAAAATAAGTAAGCTATATACAGTGTCAGTCCCAAAACCATATTTACAATTTACAGGGATACTGGAGTGGCAGGCAGTGCGTGTTTACCTGTGGAATCGGGATTGCGGCTGCAGGTTTGTGCTTGACTGAGAACCATCCTCCTCATCCCCATCTGTCTCGCTATCTTCAGAGTCATCCTGTTGCCATGTCAACAAAAAGCTAAATAAGCCACACTCTTCCCCATCACACCTGATATAACTTAAATTGGCCACCTAGCCAAACTAACATTTCCCCCAATACAAGGTTACTGTTACCGAAGGTAAGGTTGTGTTTAGTGACTGCCAAATGAAAGGTCAACACCGACCTCTTGCTCCGACTCTGTGTCTGATAGCTTCTTGTCTTTTCCCTTGGAGCGGGCTCCTCCGTTCTTGCGACCTGACCCCGGCTTTCGACCTCTGCAAGACACCAAGTAAGAACACAAAGTTAAGATTTCATAATTCACATTTTCCATTGACCAAAACTTTAGGGGGCAATCAGTCGTATCCTATCCAAGTCAACAGTGGGTATCATTCAGTGTCCGTTACCTGCGTGCACCTTTTTCCCCCCCCTCTGCATGGTTCTCCTCTCCCTCGCCCTGCATGTCTGGCACTGCTGCTACCAGGTCCTTCAGGAAGTCAAACTGCTGCTCCAGCTCAATGCACTGTTTTCTGCACACAGACACACATTGTTTAAAACATTACTTTCCCAGAGATCCAAAAGCACTGATAGGCAAGAATGCTGACCATTACGATCTGTAGTCCTACTAACTTTTGTGACCAACACTGATAACTGAATAAATGACTTACAAGTGTGACGTTGTCATTGTTTTTGCGTTCCGGGACTGGGTGACTTGACAGGCTTTCGTCAGGAGAGACTCCAGGAACAGCTCCAAAGCTCGTGCTGGTGGTTGAATTAAGAAAAGGGAAAAGTAGCCACCAGCCGACAGGACCAGGCAGCTATGTTTATTGTCTTCAATTACTCAATTACAGTTAGATATTTCACAACTACTCAAGAGTGAACACTAGACTGTTACTAGGCCAACAAACCCTCAAAACAGTGGGTCAAATGAATTTCATTCAACTGCACAACACAATCACAAACAATTACCCTATAAGCTAAATCTCCATATTGTCATTGGCAAATAAAAACATTTTTGAAATGCAGTTACTTGAAACATGCAATGAAATACAGCCAGGTGAAGCTCTCGGGCCTGATAAGGATACATATGATGACAGGAACTGCGGCAGCCACTTTGCCTATCTCTTCATCAGTCTGCATGATCTTCTTAATCCTGGCCTGTAATAGTAATGGGAAAACGTCAGTGAAATAGCGCTTTAAAGATACCGCTATTAAGCATTTGCATGACTGTACTAATTGATCAATCAATCAACCACACATGAACAGCACATTGACAGTGTTTAGATGACAAGGAAACTAGGCTACAGACAGCAATGGCTGAATGTGCAACGCATAGGCCTAAACTTACCCTAGTAAAACTGACTATCCTACCGATCCTCGACTTCGGCGATGTCATCTACAAAATAGCTTCCAATACTCTACTCAGCAAACTGGATGCAGTTTATCACAGTGCCATCCGTTTTGTCACCAAAGCCCCATATACCACCCACCACTGTGACCTGTATGCTCTAATCGGCTGGCCCTCGCTACATATTCGTCGCCAGACCCACTGGCTCCAGGTCATCTACAAGTCCATGCTAGGTAAAGCTCCGCCTTATCAGTTCACTGGTCACGATGGCAACACCCACCCGTAGCACGCGCTCCAGCAGGTGTATCTCACTGATCTGATCATCCCTAAAGCCAACACCTCATTTGGCCGCCTTTCGTTCCAGTTCTCTGCTGCCTGTGACTGGAACGAATTGCAAAAATAAATAATAATAAAATAGTCGCTGAAGTTGGAAACTTTTATCTCCCTCACCAACTTCAAACATCTGCTATCTGAGCAGCTAACCGATCGCTGCAGCTGTACATAGTCTATCGGTAAATAACCCACCCAATTTACCTACCTCATCCCCATACTGTTTATATTTATTTACTTTTCTGCTATTTTGCACACCAGTATCTCTACCTGTACATGACCATCTGATCATTTATCACTCCAGTGTTAATCTGCAAAATTGTAATTATTTGCCTACCTCCTCATGCCTTTTGCACACAATGTATATAGACTCTCTTTTTTTTCCTACTGTGTTATTGACTTGTTAATTGTTTACTCCATGTGTAACTCTGTGTTGTTGTTCACACTGCTATGCTTTATCTTGGCCAGGTCGCAGTTGTAAATGAGAACTTGTTCTCAACTAGCCTACCTGGTTAAATAAAGGTGAAAATAAATAAATAATAATAAAACCCAGGGTTTCCCAAACTTTGTGCACGTTTAGTTTTTTTGCCCTGGCACTACACAGCCGATTCAAATAATCATCAAGCTTTGATCATTTGAATCAGCTGTGTAGAGTTGGGGCAAAACCCAAAACATGCATCCCTTGGGGTCCCAAGGACAGAGTTTGTGAAATGCTGGCCCATCTGTTTGCAACACCTGAGGATTTAGGTAATGAGCAGAAGTCATGCAGAGCATAACATGGTGACAATCTTGATAGGTAGCTAATAATACCACACCTGAACTGGGAGCTAGTTGTTTGTTATGGTGACGATTATATCATCTACAGGCCTATTTCTTTTGAAGCTGTACCTGTTAATTCTCCTACCAAGTTCACCTAGCTAGAGACCACCATGCACCTACTTGGTTTCAGCCCAGTCTGTTTTGGCTCATCTCAAGACAGGGAGGTCATCTACAAAGCCATCTAGCTACCTCACTCCCTCTACTGCACCTGCTGTCTCGACCTCTGAATGCTGAGCTATGAAAATGCCAACTGACATTTACTCATGAGGTGCTGACCTGGGATTATTATTTGACCCTGTTGGTCATCTATGAACATCTTGAAGAACAATCTGGTATTAGTGGCCATTTACTTTTTACTTTTATCATCTCTACCTTCTGGAGTGGCCAGAAGAGGACTGGCCACCCCCCAGAGCCTGGTTTCTCTCTAGGTTCCAGCCTTTCTAGGGAGTGTTTCCTAGCCACCGTGATTCTAAAACTGCATTGCTTGCCCTCTGGGGTTTTAGGCTCGGTTTCTGTATAAGCACTTTGTGCTGATGTAAAATGGGCGTTTATTAATAAATGTTCATTGATTGACTGAGTGAGTAGCGGCAGCAGGTATCATGACATTCATAGGGGGACTGGTTTGCTGACCACTTAGCCATTATACTAGCTAGCAACATCCTCTTATTTTCCATACAAGATGTGTCACTTATTTTGATGCAAATCCCAACCTAACATGGGAATACTGATTTTGGTCAATAATTAATCCAGGTCTCTCAGCACAGATGGCAAGCTTGCAAATAACAATGACCACGCTAGACAGCAATGCATTTTTAATGGCCACCCGCACCTAAATAGTGGCTGGCTAACTCGTTTCTACATTAGCTAGATAACATGTCGAACGATACAGCTCTAGCTAGCTAGCTACTAAGTAACTAGTTAGTTTTGTCTTCTTGTATTGCAAACTAGCTAGCAACCAAGCCCAAATCCCATTCATGGGTGCACTGTTTTAGCAAACATTAGCAAGCTACTTAGCAAACGCGTTGGCAGTCCCAGCTCATATTTAGCTAGATCATTACCGTTAGCTAACTGATTAGCAAACAAAGTATCAACTTACCGGAGGGAATCTGGCGTTATATTTCTTCTTTTTGCTGGGCATTATTGAGTAACCGTGCTAGTTAACTTAAAACAATCTTCAATGGTGTGTTATTATATGTCCCTCCAACACGCACCTTAGTGGGTACCTATCGTTGGCTCCTAGCTAGCCTAGCACGTAGCAACGTCGTCTTCTCGAGATGTTCCGCAGGGTCTCCCGGTCCGTAGGACTCTCGCCTAAGCCTGCACACTGTCTGGTCTGGTCAAATAGACAGCACGCGGGTTTGACATAATAAACAAACACAGATTGATTATTATCAAATGACTGCCGTGTTGAGGTAAAATGCAACATTGCAAGCTATACGTGACAAAAAGCTAAAAGTGCATGATACAATTGTAATGTGGCACTATATTGGATCACTCCGTCCGTGCGGCAGGATACACCCCGAGTAAGAATTTCCGATTAGTCTGCTGTACCAGGTAGTGCTGCGGCTGACACCCTTAAATAACTGTCGGCGCACTACTTCCATCTCTTCATTTTCTCGTCTCATTCCAGCGAGGATTCGTTTGGTAAGAGCTCTATGTTAGTGTAAAAGCGCATAAGTAATACCCGCAGCTAGCTAGCCTCTCCATCATGGTGCGCTGCTGTCCCCCCACTCGGTTTAGTTTGTGTTATCTCGTTTGGTTTTCGTCCTTGTTTTTATTACTAACCTAGGCGATACTTTATTTGGTATATCCAGTATTGTGGTGCAGAAGGTTTGGCTTAGTTGTCTGTCCACAAGAACCCCCCTGGTCATAGCCCTCGGGTTCGGAGACCGCGCCTACCCCACCATATCCGGAGACGGTATGTTTAATTTCGGCGGGCTTGCAGTTCTCCCTGAGAATGAACTAGGTGTCACAAGGCGCAGTTCTTGTTGTCTTGCTACATATGTAGCACTATATTGGATCACTCCAGTGTGGTATTATTTCGCGCGGCAGGATACAGTCCGAGTAAGATGCTTCAGTCCAAACACATAAAAGACACCAACTGGTTGCATTCCAAACACACACCTTCCCCCGTCAGCCCTCAAATTAAGTGCACACTTATGATAACATGAGGCATGATGAGTAGACACTTGCAGGGCAAGGTGCGCTGGCAGAGGGAATTCATTTTAACTGGTCGACCTTGGCCTAAAGTTAGTCCCACGGATGTTTTCATTCATCATGGAACCACCGGTAGCTGTGTGTGCTTTTATATGCGCTCAGTCCATTTTGATTGTATTTCATGTCATGGCTAGATGACAAACCATCCGCAGACATCGAATACTAGCCATCCGACGATATCGGGTAAATCGAAAATTACAACTTTCCCTGACAACACATATTGTATGTGCTAGCTAGCATTTCCAAAAGCTTAACAAACGTCATTACGTGTTTGTGCATTAGTAGCACAATCTTGAACTTTAGATTCGTTTTTACTTACAATTGTATGGTGACTTGATGTTGGTTTTAAGTTTTGGGTCACTTAATCTTCCAATTGAATTATGGAACGTTTTAGGCCCTGAAGTGAACAGAATCTTACACTATCACAAACGAGGACTGAGTTGCCAACTTCCCTTGCTTGGCTAATTGTTAGGACCGGTGGAAAAGATTGCATGAGGATTCCCACAAGGGTAAGTGGAGGGTTTGTCTTTTACGCAATTGAAATGCAGCCAGAATTTCAGATTAGTACCAGGTAATACTGCGGCTGACCCTCTTCCTTTTATTGGCTCATTCCAGAGGATTTGCATGGTAAGATCTGTTAGTGTGGAAGTATACCTGCAGCTATTCAATATCTTGGACCAGCTAGCTAACTATCCTCTCCATCAGGGTGCTCTGCTGTCCCCCCACACGGAATGGCTTGTGCCATCTAGTTTGGGTTTTGTCCTTGTTTTTTTAAAACTTGAGACAGTGTATTGACCTGTGCGATACTCTGTTTTGTCTACCAGTATTGCAGCGTTGAGGGTTCGTCTTAGTTGTCTGTGACTTGTCTGTCCCCGGAACTCTCCCGGTAATAGCCTTCGGCTTCGGGGACCGTGTTTACCCCACAAGATCGGGAGACTGTTTGTGTCGCTCTGGCGGGCTTGCAGTTTTCCCCCTGCAGTGAACTAGGTGATGCGAGGTGCACCGTTTCATCCTTCACAGGGCGCAGCCATGTTGCCTAGACTCTTGTGTGTTCCACGGTGAACGAGCTATGCAAAGTAGCTAGCTTAACGAGAGGTGACCATTGTAGGACTAAGCACAGTTATAAACACACTTTCCTGAAGTCCTGCCAACCAGCACACCCACGTATAAAGCAAGAAATAAGCTATAAACGTGTGAGGTAGAATGCCGTGCCCCTTCATGGTCAGGCAGTTCACACTGTTGGCTTAAGTTTTCCACACCGAAAAGCTACAGCCATTCAGCTCGCCTTCAGATAATGAGACTACGTATGATACTGTAGGTCCCATTCTATACTATCATAATGTGTTTACTATAGACACAGTAATAATACTTTTGGCTTCATTTTCCAGTATTGGGCTAAATTTGTTAGCACGGCCATAGTGAGATTACACGGGGGGTTTTTTTACGTAGTTGCTGCGTTGTGATAGATTACTGTAAAACAGAAACAAACTATTACACTTAAGGGTTTCAGTGTGTAGCTGTTTTTACTATAGTTCTGTTGCACTAATTTACAGTACACTGTAAATACCCCTTAATTTAAACATAACTATCAGAGTTTTTCCAGTGTGTAGCTGGGTTTACTATAGTTTTTCTGTTGCACTACTTACAGTAGGTTACAGAGTAACTATGCTAGTTTCCAGTGACTATCCTAGTTTCCCTTGGAAACTCACTTTTTAGCTATTACACTGCCGTGTTGCAGTGTGTAGCTAGGGTTATTAGTTTTGTTGTACTTACAGTTAACACTAACTCTTCGTTTCCACTGGAAACTAACATCTCAGAACTATTACACTGAGTGTTTCAGTATATACTGTGCCTTTAGAAAGTATTCAGACCCCCATGACTTTTTCCACATTTTGTTACGTTACGGCCTTGTAAAATGCTTAGGAAATTGCATTAAATAAAACAATCTACACACAATACCCCATAATGACGAAGTGAAACAGGTTTTTAGAAATGTTTGCAAATGTATAATTTAAAAAAAAAAAAAAAAATTTTTTAAAACCATACCTTGTTTACATAAGTATTCAGACCCTTTGCTATGAGACTTGAAATTTAGCTCAGGCGCATCCTGTTTCCATTGATCATCCTTGAGATGTTTCTACAACTTGATTGGAGTCCATCTGTGGTCAATTGATTGGACATGATTTGGAAAGTCAGAGTTCCTCTGTGGAGATGGGAGAAACTTCCAGAAGTACAACTATCGCTGCAGCACTCCATCAATCAGGCCTTTATGGTAGAGTGGCCAGATGGAAGCCACTCTTCAGTAAAAGGCACATGACAGCCCGCTTGGAGTTCACCAAAAGGCACCTTAAGCCTCCCAGACCATGAGAAATAAGATTCTCTGGTCGGATGAAACCAAGATTGAACTCTTCGGCATGAATGCCAAGTATCACATCTGGAGGAAACTTGGCACCATCCCTACGGTGAAGCATGGTGGTGGCAGAATCATGTTGTGGGGATGTTTTTTTTTTTTCAGAGGCAGGGACTGGGAGACTAGTCAGGATCGAGGGAAGGATTAACAAAGTACAGACATCCTTGTTGAAAACCTGCTCCAGAACGCTCAGGACCTCAGACTGGGGTGAAGGTTCACCTTCCAACAGGACAACAACCCTAAGCACACAGCCAAGACAATGCAGGAGTGGCTTCGTGTCTCTGAATGTCCTTGAGTGGCCCAGCCAAAGCCCGGACTTGAACCCGATCAAACATCTCTGGAGAGATCTGATCGGACGACTGTGTGATCACGCTCTCCGTAGCCAACGTGAGTAAGACCTTTTAAACAGGTCAACATACACAAGGCTGTGGGGCCAGACGGATTACCAGGACGTGTGCTCCGGGCATGTGCTGACCAACTGGCAGGGGTCTTCACTGACATTTTCAACATGTCCATGATTGAGTCTGTAATACCAACATGTTTCAAGCAGCCCCTGTGCCCAAGAACACAAAGGCAACCTGCCTAAATGACTACAGACCCGTAGCACTCATGTCCGTAGCCATGAAGTGATTTGAAAGGTTGGTAATGGCTCACACCAACACCATTATCCCAGACACCCTAGACCCACTCTAAGTCCGAGCACGCCCCCATTCTCATCGATGGGGCTGTAGTGGAGCAGGTTGAGAGCTTCAAGTTCCTTGGTGTCCACATCAACAACAAACTAGAATGGTCAAAACACACCAAGACAGTCGTGAAGGGGGCACGACAAAGCCTATTCCCCTTCAGGAAACTAAAAAGATTTGGCATGGGTCCTGAGATCCTCAAAAGGTTTCTTCAGCTGCAACATTGAGAGTTTTGGTTGCATCACTGCCTGGTACGGCAATTTTTCGTTCTCTGAATGCAAGGCACTACAGAGGGTAGTGTGCGTACGGCCTAGTACATCACTGAGGCTAAGCTGCCTGCTATTCAGGACCTCTACACCAGGCGGTGTCAGAGGAAGGCCCTAAATATTGTCATAGACCCCATCTACCCCAGTCATAGACTGTTCTCTCTACCGCATGGCAAGCAGTTACCAGAGTGCCAAGTCTAGGACAAAAAGGCTTCTTAACAGTTTTTACCCCCAAGTCATAAGACTCCTGAACAGGTAATCAAATGGCTACCCGGACTATTTGCATTGTGTGCCCCTCCCAACCCCTATTTTTACACTGCTGCTACTTTGGTTATCATATGTGCATAGTCACTTTAACCATATCTACATGTCCATACTAGAGGTTGACCGATTATGATTTTTCAACGCCGATACCAATTATTGGAGGACCAAAAAAGCAGAGACCGATTTAAATCGGTAGATTAAAAAAATTAAAAAATATTTGTAATGACAATTACAACAATACTGAATGAACACTTATTTTAACTTAATATAATACATCAATAAAATCTATTTAGTCTCAAATAAATAAAGAAACATGTTCAATTTGGTTTAAATAAGGCAAAAACAAAGTGTTGGGAAAAAAAGTAAAAGTGCAATATGTGCCATGTAAAAAAGCTAACGCTTAAGTTCCTTGCTCAGAACATGAGAACACATGAAAGCTGGTGGTTCCTTTTTAACATGAGTCTTCAATATTCTCAGGTATGAAGTTTTAGGTTGTAGTTATTATAGGACTATTTCCCTCTATACCATTTGTATTTCATAAACCTTTGACTATTGGATGTTCTTATAGGCACTTCAGTATTGCCAGTGTAACAGTATAGCTTCCGTTCCTCCCTGGGCTCGAACCAGGAACACAACGAGAACAGCCACCCTCGACACAGCGTTACGCAGAGCAAGGGAAACAACCACAGGCTCAGAGCGAGTGACGTTTGAAACGCTATTAGCGCGCGCTTACTAGCTAGCCATTTCACTTCGGTTACACCAGTCTCATCTCGGGAGTTGATAGGCTTGAAGTCATAAACAGCGCAATGCTTGAAGCACAACGAAGAGCTGCTGGCAATACGCAAGGAAAGTGCTGTTTGAATGAATGTTTACGCGCCTGCTTCTGCCTACCACCGCTCAGTCAGATACTTAGATAGTGGTATGCTCAGTCAGATTATATGCAACGCAGGACACGCTAGATAATATCTAGTAATATCATCAACCACGTGTAGTTAACTAGTGATTATGATTGATTGCTTTTTTATAAGATAAGTTTAATGCTAGCTAGCAACTTACTTTGGCTTACTGCACTCGTGTAACAGGCAGTCTCCTTGTAGAGTGCAACAAGAGAGGCAGGTCGTTATTGCGTTGGACTAGTTAACTGTAAGGTTGCAAGATTGGATCCCCCGAGCTGACAAGGTGAAAATCTATCGGTCTGCCCCTGAACAAGGCAGTTAACCCACCGTTCCTAGGCCGTCATTGAAAATAAGAATGTGTTCTTAACTGATTTGCCTAGTTAAATAAAGATTAAATAAAGGTGTAAAAAAAATCAAAAAATTCAGATTTATGAAAACTTAATCGGTCATTCCGATTAATCGGTCGACCTCTAGAACATACTACCTCAACCAGCCTGACTAACCGGTGTCTGTATGTAGCCTCACAACTTTTATAGCCTACTTACCTACTGTTCACCTAATACCTGTTTTGCACTATTGGTTAGAGCTTGAAAGGTAAGCAATTTCATTGTAAGGTCTACTACACCTGTTGTATTCGGCGCACTTGACAAATAAACTTTGATTTGAAAATAGCTGGGCAGCAACTAGGGTTGCAGATTTTGGGGAATATTCAGAGGTGGAAACTTTACGTGGGAATTAATATTAATACTATTTAAATGTAGATGTTTTTTTGCATTGGATTTAAACTCGGCAACAAAAGTCCCCTCACTGTCGACTGCATTTATTTTCAGAACTTAACCTGTGTAAATATTTGTATGACCATAAGATTCAACAACTGCGACACTGAACAAGTTCCACAGACATGTGACTAACAGATAGTGAATAATGTGTCCTTGAAAAGTGTGTAAAATCAAAAGTAAGTCAGTATCTGGTGTGACCACCAGCTGCATGAAGTACTGCAGTGCATCTCCTCCTCATGGACTGCACCAGATTTGCCAGTTCTTGCTGTAAGATGTTACCCCACTCTTCCACCAAGGCACCTGCAAGTTCCCGGACATTTCTGGGGGGGATGGCCCTAGCCCATTCCTGTGACATTCCTGTTTTGAAGGAAATCACGCACAGATCAAGCAGTTGTCATGCTGGAGGATCATGTCAGGATGAGCCTGCAGGATGAGCCTGCAGGAAGGGTACCACATGAGGGAGGAGGATGTCTTCCCTGTAACGCACAGTGTTGAGAATGCCTGCAATGACAACAAGCTAATTCTGATGATGCTGTGACACACCGCCCCAGACAATGACGGACCCTCCACCTCCAAATTGATCCCGCTCCTGAGTACTGGCCTCGGTGTAACGCTCATTCCTTTGACGATAAACGCGAATCTGACCCATCACCCCTGGTGAGACAAAACCACGACTCGTCAGTGGAGAGCACTTTTTGCCAGTCCTGTCTGGTCCAGCGTCGGTGGTTTTGTGCCCATAGGAGACGTTGTTGCCGGTGATGTCTGATGAGGACCTGCCTAACAGGCCTACAAGCCCTCAGTCAATTATCTCTCAGCCTATTGCGGAGAGTCTGACTACTGATGGAGGGATTGTGTGTTCCTGGTGTAACTCGGGCAGTTGTTGCCTTCCTGTACCTGTCCTGCAGGTGTGATGTTCGGATGTACCGATCCTGTGCAGGTGTTACATGTGATCTGCTACTGCAAGGATGATCGGCTGTCCGTCCTGTCTCCCTGTAGCGCTGTCTTAGGCGTCTCACAGTACGGACCTTGCAGCATGCCTAAGGCACGTTCACGCAAATGAGCAGGGACCCTGGGCATCTTTCTTTTGATGTTTTTCAGGGTCTGTAGAAAGGCCTTTTTTTTGTGTCCTAAGTTTTCATAACTGTGACCTTTTAATTACCTACTGTCTAAGCTGTTAGTGTCTTAACAACCATTCCAAAAGGTGCATTTAATTGTTTATGGTTCATTGAACAAAAATTGGAAACGGTGTTTAAACTCTTTACAATGAAGATCTGTGAAGTTATTTTGATTTTTACGAGTTCTTTGAAAGACAGCGTCCTGAAAAGGGGTTGTTCCTCTTTTTGCTGAGTTTATTTACCATATCATATGGAGACGAACTCAAACCTTTTACCTTAGTCATTTGCCATGTCTACTTATGATAAGTCCTTCCAATAGATTAAAACCAAAAAACAATTTAGTTACAAATTGACTCTTCACATGGGATGATTTCACTGAACAACAAAAGGGAATATTGATTGATCCATCGCATCTCCCCAAAATATTTAACATACATCTGTGAAATGATAGTCTAGAAACTAAAGCTTTGGTTGTCTTCCTCTCAGGCTTCCATGTCTTCTCCATGGACCTCCTCAATGTCCACCTCCTTGAACGTCAGACTCTGAAGCCTCATCTTCACTGTCACTTTCCAATCTTGTTGATGACTCGTTCTCAAAAAGCCTCAAATTTGCCACCAGGCCAAGGTGGCGAGACACCGAAGTGTTGACACCATAGGCCTTGTTGATCTCTGCACCAGATAGGATGCTCTTGCCAGCATACTTGGGGTCCAACATGTACGCTGCGGCGTGTGTGGGCTTTAGGCAGAAGTCTTCAAGCTTTTTGATGTATTTCAGAACTGCAGTTTCCACTGTTTGGCGTGACAGTAAAGTGGGAAGGGCAGTATGGATTTCTTCTCTTACATCTGCAAGCAGAGTCTGAACATCAGACAGGATGGCATTGTCTCCCTCAATCTGCAATGGCTACTGCTATAGGTTTCAGGCTGTGTACCACTCTCCCAAAATGCATCATCCAGGAGGATACTCTTGATTGGGGCTGTGCATATTGACAGACTGTGATATGGCCACTTCTTGTAGAGACTCCTTCCCCTCCAGGTACCTGTCAAACATGATGACAACACCACCCCAATGGGTGTTGCTGGGCAGCTTCAATGTGGTGCTCTTATTCTTCTCACGTTGCTTGGTGAGGTAGATTGCTGCTATAACTTGAAGACCCTACACATACCTAACTATTTGCTTGGCTCTCTTGTAGAGTAACCATTGTTTTGAGTGCCATGATGTCTTTGAGGAGTAGATTCAATTCATTAGCATCACAGCTGATGGGTGTGATGGTAGGACTCCTCCACTTTAGACCAAGCAGCCTTCATGTTCACAGCATTGTCTGTCACCAGTGCAAATACCTTCTGGTGTCCAAGGTCATTGACTGCTTTCAGCTCATCTGCAATGTAGAGACCGGTGTGTCTGTCCCTTATGTCTGTGCTCTTGTAGAATACTGGTTGAGGGGTGGAGATGATGCAGTTAATTATTCCTGGTCACGAACATTCAACCATCCATCGGAGACGATTGCAATAGTCTGCTTTCTATGATTTGCTTGACCTTGAACTCTGCATCCAGCAAATGAGTAGATAAAGCATGTCTGGTTGGAGGGGTGTATGCTGGGCGAATAACATTCAGAAATATCTTCCAATACACATTGCCTGTGAGCATCAGAGGTGAACCAGTTGCATACACAGCTCGAGCAAGACATTCATCAGCATTTCTAAGTTCCTCCATTGAGTCAAACAAACGTATGACTCCAAGAGGAGCATGAGCTGATGCTACCGATAAGGTGTCTGATTTATCATTTTCACCTCGAACAGAAATAGAGGGGCTTTTGTCAGAGGTTGTGAGCGCTGAGGGAACTTTATGCACTTGGCCAGATGATTCTGCATCTTTGTTCCATTCTTCACATTTGGCACAGTATTTGCAAATGTACACAGCTTTTCCTTCTCCATTAGCTGCAGTGAAATGTCTCCACACATCAGATGGTGGCAGTTTCCTGTTAAGATTAGGGGGGAAAAAATAGAAAACCCTAAATTAATTTCCATTTACAGAAATAGTTAAGCAGTTAGATTAAACAACTCCTTTGTAAGATAAATGTTTTAAAATGAAACATGCATGGGAACAGGTGAATGAACACTCCTCAGTTAGCAGGCTCAAGCAAGCTAAATCCCACATGGTAGCAGAAACTAACTACTAGTAAGTGTTAATTTCTAACTTATTTAAACACACTTTGCTGTAGGCAACTATTTACTAGTTAACAAAAAATAATGTATGTCATAAAATATTCACCACACCCAGTATTGTAATGAAATTTTACCAGAAAGCATGTAGTCCTTGGCTCAGACAGTGTAGTAGTGTGGGCTCCATAGCATCTCATTAGTGTGCAAGATCTTGAGAATCGGCTGTACATGTGATGGAAGAATGCACTGTGCATGCGGAGGGTTACAATTCCTATGAATTGAGGATAGTTTATCCAAAATATGCCACAAGACCTATAATTTCCTTGTGTATCCCACAAAAGTTTACTGTCATAATCTAACTTTTTTTAATTATTTTTTTTGCCCTGGAAATTAACTTCCCATGGGAAAATTCCGGAAAGTTTCTGACCCTTTGCAACCCATCCAACCTGACGGAGCTTGCAGAGAATAATGGGAGAAACTCCCCAAATACAGGTGTGCCAAGCTTGAAGTGTCATACCCAAGAAGACTCGAGGCTGTAATCGCTGCCAAAGGTGCTTTAACAAAGTACTGAGGAAACAGACTGAATACTTATGTAAATGCCTATTTCATATTTTTTTTCTCATGAATTAGCAAAAAAAAAAACTTGCTTTTGCGTTGTCATTATGGGGTATTATGTATATATTGGGGGGGTTGAATCAGTTTTAGAACAAGGCTGTAACGTAACAATGTGGAAAGTCGAGTGGTCTGAATACTTTCCGAAGGCACTGTAGCTGGGTTTACTGTAGTTTTGTTACATTAGTTTACAGTACAGACAATCTATCCTAGTTTCCCTTAGAAACTTGCATAACAGCTAGATTCCACTGCTGGTCTTGTGCAGTGTGTAACTGGGGTTGCTATTTTGTTACACTGCAGGGTATGTCTTCCTCCCACAGAGAGAAACTACCTGTTTGGGGGGGGGGGGGGGGGGTGAAATGCCAGGTGTCCCTGCCTGTGTGGCACTCTGTAGTCACCCTGAGGTGCTGGCATTGGCAGCTTCTCACAGGCCCAAAAGCCAAACAGAGACGCAAGTGGAGTCCACATGGGCACTGAATACAGTGATGGAAGGCTATGACCTCCGATGCTGGCCACCGCTGTAGTTCTGGTTTTCTAGTGTTAATGCCTTGGTTGACAATGTTTCAGAAGGAGTTCAGATTACCTACATCCAAACCCCTCATTCTGGCCAAGGGTTCTGTCCGACAAACACGTTAACCTGTCAATAAAGTTGTCCACACTCGCTGTTTCAGGTGAACTAGAGTTTTCCCCCAGTGTGTTGTGCCTTGCTAGGGCAATAGACACTTTTCACAGACGCAGGCAATACGAAAGCTTCATCAGGTAACTATGGTGAGAGTGTTGGGCAAGGGCCTATCCAACCGGATTTTCACATTGCATGGTGCACACTGTTACTGCAGCATTTTGGCCGCCCTGTCTGCCTTTGCCTTTTGCTGTGGTGGCACATTCTGCTGTGGTGGCACATTCTACTGTAAGAATTAACTGCCTTACCTGGATGTTTAGATATTCTGCCCAATCAGTGAACAGGCCACAGACACAAGGACCCTCTTGACACATTCAAGTTATGGGACTCAACCTAATGAGAAGTCACATGACCCCCCCCCCCCCCCACGGAAGGTGATCTACCTCAGGATGTCCATAGACTCGACTCTCATGAGGGCACATCTCCCTTAGGCGAGAGTAACAAAATTGGTGGCTTCACTGTTGGTTCCACTTGGCATTCTCCATCAGGCCACTCATGCGATGGTTCAACTCCCACAGGCGGCCCCCAAATCAACAGACACCGTCAACTGTTCGTGATTAGTGAATGTTTGAGGATTTCATCGAAGTGGCTATCCCGCTCCTTCCTGGTAAAGGGTGGGAGCCTGATCCGAGTCCACCGCAGAGAGCTGGTGTGCACTGAAGCCTCTGACAGGTTGAGGTGCTGTGTTCAGAGCCAGTTAGCAACTGGAGCTCAGGGTGGTTTGCCTAGCTCTTCAACAATTCCAGCCCTACCTGGTAGGACAGCATTTCCTAATCCAATGGTTCGGGAGCTCTTGCCATGGGCCCAGACCCGTTCAGCATTGATCAGAGTAGCATATATCCCAGGGTTCTTGAACAATGCAGCAGACATGCTCTTGAGAGATGATGCTTTACGCTTTACAATGGTTCAGCCTCTCGGGGACCCTATGGCAGCTGCCCTTAAGGCCCAACCTTCTCTTCAGGCTGGGGGACCACTGGCATCTGGACCCACATGCTTCGGGCTTGGCCTCAGAGGCGTTAGTGGACCAGTCTTGGCCTTCAGGACAATGTGGTGAACACGTTGCAGAGTGCCATGGTTTCTTCCACCAATGCGTCATATGAAATGTGGTGGGGCATATTGTGTACATGGTTTGAGAGCAATATGTGCAAATGGTTTTCAGTCACAGCTTGATCCGGGCTGAGCGGAATCCACATTTAGTGTATTCAGCCGTCATGACGAAGGCCAAGAGGGACCCATGGCTGGCTACCCATTGCTCTCCAAATTTTATGGACTTCGACGTCAGTGTCCAGCAATGGCCCGCTCGGTGCCAAACTGGAACATTGACGTGGTGCTGTTAGCGCTTGCTAAGCCGCCCTTGAGCCCCTAGAGTCGATGACTTTGAAGCACCTATCCATGAAGATGGCAATCCTGTTGGCTATTACCTCCACTAAGAGGGTGAGTAAACTTCATGCCTTTTTCAGTGAGCACTGAATGCATTTCAGAATGAGTCCAGACAATTCTTGACGAAGGTCCTGTTTGACAGACATGTGAACCGGCCCTTACATTTGTCAGCAAATGTCCTTCCTACTAGAGGACTAGCTACATCGTGGGCACTGCTGCAAGGAGTTCCCCTCAATGACGTGTGCTTTAGCCAGTTGGGAATCATCTAGCACCTTTTTCTAGTTACTATCGAGTCATTGTTGCGCTTTGCTTGGTGTTGCCTCCATTTCCCTGAGTGGGGATAGAGGGATATAGCAACTATGACTGCCCTGAGCTCAGTCCTACCCTTACCTAGTTCACAGATTTTTTATCTTGTATTGTGATACCATATTGGAGTGATCCAATATAGTGCTATATAACGAAGGTTATTTGAGCTATTGGATCACTTAAGGGGGTCAGCCGCAGCACTACACCGGACTAATCGGAAATTATTACGCAATGTATCCTGCCGCGCGGAAGGGTACCATATGGGAGTTATCCACATAAATGGTTACACTTATTACACATAAGAGTGATCCACATGTAACCTTCGTTATTTTTCTAATAAACTCTAATAAACTTCATGACCCTGTCTTTCAAAGATAATTTGTAAAAATCCGACCCTTCATTGTAAAGGGTTTAAACACTGTTTCCCATGCTTGTTCAATGAACCATAAACAAATAATGAACAGGCACCTGTGGAATGGCCGTTAAGACACTAATGGCTCACAGACGATAGGCAATTAAGGTCAGTAATGAAAACTTAGGACACTAAAGAGTCCTTTCTACTGACTCTGAAAAACACAAAAGAAAGATGCCCAGGGTCCATGCTCATCTGCGTGAACGTGCCTTAGGCATGCTGCAAGGAGGCATGAGGACTGCAGATGTGGCCAGGGTAAAATAATTTGCAATGTCTGTACTGTGAGACGCCTAAGACAGTGCTACAGGACGGACAGCTGATCGTCCTTGTAGGCCTGTTGTTAGGCAGGTCCTCACCAGACATCACCGGCAACAACGTCGCCTATGGGCACAAACCCACCGTTGCTGGACTGGCAAAAAGTGCTCTTCACTGAGGAGTTGTGGTTTTGTCTTACATGGGGTGGTTGTCAGATTTGCGTTTATCGTCGAAGGAATGAGCGTTACACCGAGGCCTGTACTCTGGAGAGGGATCGATTTGGAAGTGGGGGGATTGTCATGGTCTGGGGCGGTGTGTCACAGCATCATCAGACTGAGCTCGTTGTCATTGCAGGCAATCTCAACGCTGTGCGTTACAGGGAAGACATCCTCCTCTCTCATGTGGTACCCTTCCTGCAGGCTCATCCTGACATGATCCTCCAGCATGACAATGCCACCTGCCATACTGCTCGTTCTGTGTATGATTTCCTGCAAGACAGGAATGCCAGTGTTCTGTCATTACCAGCGAAGAGCCCGGATCTCAGTCCCATTGAGCACGTCTGGGACCTGTTGGATCGGAGGGTGAGGGCCAGAAATGTACGGGAACTTGTAGGTGCCTTGGTGGCAGAGTGGGGTAACAACTCACAGCAAGAACTGGCAAATCTGGTGCAGTCCATGAGGAGATTAACTGCAGTACTTCATGCAGCTGGTGGCCACACCAGATACTGACACATTATTCCATTTCTGTTAGTCACATGTCTGTGGAACTCGTTCAGTTTGTCGCAGTTGTTGAATCTTGTGATGTTCATACAAATATTTACACATGTTAATAAGTTTGTTGAAAATAAACGCAGTTGACAGTGAGAGGACTTTCTTTTTTTTTTTGCTTAGGTACCGTTCGCTAGGCTACATGCTATTTTGTATACAGCGTGTTTCAAAGTTTTGCTAGCGACATTGAAATAATGGAGACTTGAGCAGGCTTAAACATTGCTAGCTGGTCAGCTACCTTAGTATAGAAATATTTCATTACTATACTGTAAGTTGCTCTGTTCATGCAAGTAAAATGTAAATACAGAGTTCTAAACATTTATCCATGCTAACGAGCTAGCTAGCTAGCTGTTTAACAAAGCTATTTTTTGTTCTACGAGATCATTGTGGGCTTTCCATGCTCTGTTGTATGCTTGTTCGGGATGAGTGCAAAGGCAGTTTTCTCATGAACAAGGTTTTATAACTTTTCATACTCAAACTAACATCCATGCTTATCTACAGGAGAATTGTGCACCCATTTGACCATTGCTGAGAACCCATCCCAGGAACCCCTTATTGAGATTCCACCATGGAGGATGTTCAGGTGGAGGAAGCTGTCCCAAAGGAGGGGGCAGAGGTGGAGAACCCAGAGCCATTATCTGCAGAGAGCTATGCAGCAGAGTCCATGGCTGCAGACATGGACCCCTGGATCATATTTGACTCTCGCAAAACGCCTGCAGCTGAGTTTGACGGCTGGCTGGAGACCAACAGGCCATCCCAGGTGGGGCGCTTTGGGGACGAGGAGGGTGGTAAGGGACCTGTGGGGTGGATTGCTGTGTTGGGCCCGGACCACTGCCCTGCCACAGGGGACATCACTGGACTCCAGGCGAGCTGGGAGAGGCTGCTGACCAGCGGGAGAACCATCACCTTCCAGACGGTGAAGGAACTGGCACTGAACCACGGGGTGCTCACCGGCAAGTGGCTGATGCACCTGGACTCAGGTTTCAAGGTGGACCATGCCTGGGAGTGTGTGGCCAGAGCAGCCCTGGAAGGGAAGATCTTCCAGACCAAAGTGAGCCCGCGCGACCCCAAGTCTGACCGTAAGCACGTCATCTGTTCCTATAACAAGGACTTCACAGACGAGAACGAGGTGATGAGGCTGGATGCAGTCATCCGGGCCACAGGGGTCAAGTGCTCGCTGTCCTTCAAGCCGGATGTTTACACTTACCTGGGTATTTATCGCAACAACCGCTGGAATCTCTGCCCCACAATCTACGAGAGCAAGTACGACCTGGAGTGTGTGCCCCGACGTTCCCACATCGTCAACAAAGTCACCAATCTGGAGGTCACCTAGGAAAGGAGTGTGGGAGGATAGTTTGCTATTGCTAAACAAGCACTTAGCCTGACTCATGGCATGTGTCCAACACTATGTTGTACAGTACTGTACTTTTGACTTGGGTTCAGTTAATTCCCCGAAGTATGGGGTTTAATATTTCTGAGTCCTTCCTATACATCTCGAAGCAGACTTGTTCATCGTGCTGAAATTAATTTCAGATAATTTCTTGCCATAGTTCATTACAGTGTGCTTCAAGATTCAGATTATATTGTTTACATACAAGCAAAAATGTTTTACTACTTCAACAAAAATGTTGTAAATCAAGTCTTTAATCTACTTATTTGGTAGTGCGGCTGCCATCCACAACTCTGAAACTAGAGCTTGCCACTGGTCATGCAGTGACTGAATACATGCATGTTTTGTTGTGATTCTGTACATTTAACATTTACAAAGATGTCAAGGTATCTGTAATAAAAATGTCTTACCACTTTCATTGTTTGGCTTCTATGTTTTGTACTCCATGTTATCAATTACAACAATTGCCAAATAAATGTATTTTAAACATTCTGTTGTATTGTCAGTTATCCTCTACAGGATCGATCGGTGGGTTCCCCATGGAACGGTTGAGCTAATGAGATTGTAAGTAATACATTTCCCAGGACATAGACATATCTGATATTGGCAGAAAGCTTAGATTAACAAGAATTTAACCACACTGTCCAATTTACAGTAGCTATTACAGTGAAAGAATACCATGCTATTGTTTGAGAGTGCACAGTTATGAACTTAATGTTAATAATAAACCAATTAGGCACATTTGGGCAGTCTTGATACAAAATTTAACAGAAATGCAATGGTTCATTGGATCAGTCTTCAACTTTGCACATACACTGCTGCAATCTTGTGGTAAATCTAAATTGTGCCTGGGCTGGAATAATACATGACCTTTCTCTTGCATTTCAAACCATAATACAAATTTAAACAATGCGTTATTTTGTACCAACTTTTACCAGATCTGTGTTGTTCTCCTAGTTCACATTTCCACATACTTCAAAGTGTTTCCTTTCAAATGGTATCAAGAATATGCAAATCCTCGCTTCAGGTCCTGAGCAGTCATTTCAGGTAAAAAAAAAATGTTTATTTTTTTGACCCCTTTTTTTTTTCTCCCCCCAATTTCGTGGTATCCAATTGTTGTAGTAGCTACTATCTTGTCTCATTGCTACAACTCCCGTACGGGCTCGGGAGAGACGAAGGCTGAATGTCATGCGTCCTCCGATACACAACCCAACCAGCCGTACTGCTTCTTAACACAGTGCGCATCCAACCCGGAAGCCAGCCGTACCAATGTGTCGGAGGCTACACCGTGCCCCTGGCAACCTTGGCTAGCGCGCACTGCGCCCGGCCCGTGCGCGATGAGACAAGGAGATCCCTACCGACCAATCCCTCCCTAACCCGGACGACGCTAGGCCAATTGTGCGTCGCCCCACGGACCTCCCGGTCGCGGCCGGTTACGACAGAGCCTGGGCGCGAACCCAAGGACTCTGATGGCACAGCTGGCGCTGCAGTACAGCGCCCTTAACCACTGCGCCACCCGGGAGGCCCTCAGGTAAAATTTTAAAGGGGCAGCTCCTTAAGTGGATTATTTATACTGTATTGAGGGACATTGTGGGAAGTGTAGTAGGCAACACGTACAATCACTTAGCAAACCCAAATGTTTCAATTAATCTCATTTTCTGTCTGCATATATACTTCTACAAAATTATTATACAAGTGTCTGTTTTCAGTGAGGCAGCATTGGCTTAAGTACAGAGTTATGGTTTAATTAAACATGTTTTATTTGATGTAAAATGAACTGCAGCCGAAGTTCATATACCATACCGCAAAATGTAATAGTATCACACTGGCCTAAAAGCAAACTACACTGTGAATGAGCATAATTGACAGGCGGAAATTATATGAGATACCGACTCAACTAACAAATCTTTTTTACTAAGCATATCAGTGAATCTGCTACATTTCTGACATCTATAAACAATATCCTTCCTTTTCCAACGATGTATTGAAAATTACAGTGACAAGTTAATGTTAACATGGTAAAACTGTACATAACATTTTAGATATGTCACCAAGGTGAGTACTATATCGCGCATATCACCTAAGGCAGGGGTGTCACTCATTCCATTGAGGGCTGCTGGCTTTTCCTTTAAATGAAGCCATAGACAACCAGGTGAGTGCAGTGCCTTACTAATCAGTAACCTTAATTCATCAATCAAGTACAAGGGAGGAGCGAAAACCCGCAGACACTCGGCCCTCCGTGGAATGAGTTTGACACGTGATCTAAAGCCTAAGCACATTGTCGTTTCAATGTATTCTTGTCTTGCTTTATAGTACAGTGATATTACACTACCTACACTATAGGCTAGTAATGCATAGACATCTGCCTCACTCATCTACAAATATATCGGATGTCAGTCATTTCACGGAGGGCCTGCAGGTTTTTTTCCCCCTTTCAATTAAGACCGATAATCGGGTGAGGGGAGTTCCTTACTAATTAATGACCTTAATTCATCAATGAAGTACATGGGAGGAGCGAAAGCCTGCAGCCACTTGGCCCTCCGTGGAATGAGTTTGAGGACCAACCATTAAGGATTTTCATTGGTTGTTAGATTGCGTAACTAAACTGGGAACTTATTTTGTGCTTGCAAAAATGATTCCCTTTTTTTGAGAAATATTTTCCCTTTCACATACAAAATGTTAATGTTCTAAATGACAAGCTGTGAAAGCCAAGGTTAATATTATGACCCGATTTCTGGTAAAAATCAGAATCTTCTGACATTCTTCGAGTCCAACAAAATATATAGCACACAAACAAGCACAATATAATAGATGATGACAGAGCAATCATTTTAATTCTTATTTGGAGAACAACCACGACTACAAGGTGTCGAAAGCGTTCCACAGGGATCCTGGCACGTCTCCAACTTGACAGCACAAGTTGGCTGGATTTTATTTGGGTGGTGGACCATTCTTGATACAAACGGGAAACTTGTGAAAAACCTAGCCGCGTTGCAGTTCTTGACACAAACCGGTGCGTCTGGCACCTACCATACCCCGTTCAAAGGCACTGAAATCTTGTCTTGCTCATTCACCTTCTGATTGACACACACAATCCATGTCTTAAGGCTTATAAATCCTTCTTTAACCTGTCCCCTCCCTTTCATACACTGATTGAAGTAGATTTAACAAGTGACCTCTAACGGATCATAGCATTCACCTGGTCAACTCTGGACCTCAAAGCCAGTGCCACTGCATTTTTTTCATTGTTCCCCTCTAACCAGGGAGAGATTTAGACCTGGGACACCAGGTGTGTGCAATTATTATCAGGTAGAACAGGAAATCCAGCAGGCTCTGGACCTCATATGGTAAGAGTTGAATATCCCTGGGCTATGTAATGGAAAGAGCAGGTGTCCTTAATGTTGTGCGTACTCTGTATGTTACATCTTCAGGCGTTGTAGGAAAGATTCCATTGCTATCGGGAAACCGGGACCTGGACTATCCAGTCCATACATTGACAATGATTCACGAATACACATTTCAAACCGTGAAGTTCTTAGGGACCAGGAGTGAATACCACTGCCTTTGGAGACTAGATACAAGCCTGGGTTTATACACAACCCAGTGGAGGTGTATCTTTATGGGTTGACAAAAAGTGACAAATCCTTGGGTCTCGTGATTGCCCACAAACTGGCAGTTACCAGGGGTTCCCTGTAGCCCTCTCTCATATTCACTCTGTTCATCGAGTACAGGTAGGGTTCTGCAGCTGTCCCAATTAACATGTCCACAATCCACATAGAGAAGAGCGCAAACAGCACCATCTGATTCTCGATCAGCCAGCCAAATGTATTTTCTTTGTAGTCCATTAGAATAACAAGTACAAGGGAAGTTTGGTTGGAAGGGAGCTGGGTCTACAGAAATGTAGTATTGCAGTAAAAATATCTGTAAAATCAGAGCGGTCTCTAAGTCTGATGTCCGGACACGAAACCGGCCTGGTTGCCACTGTTCAGGATGGAAATGAGACGGTCTTCGTCCATGGAGCTGAAGACGTCCAGGTCGTCGAGGACGGCCGGCTGGCTGGAGTTGCCAGGAGAACTGTCGATCATGCCCTCACTCTGGAGCAGGTTCACGATGCTGTTGGGGTAGTTCATCCAGGTGCTGCCGCCACAGCTGTTGTTGACCACAGGGTTGGTGGCAGGTAAGTGGCAGGGTGCCTGAGCGACCGACACCCTACTGTTCCCTGGCCCCTCTCCAGCCAGACCACTCTGGACCAGCATAGCCTGGAAGTCGTCGATGTTTATGTTATCTAGTGTCCCTGACTGGTGGACCTCAGAGAAGCTGGGGAACTCGGGTAGCTCCTCATCCACCATGGGGCCATCCACCCTGAACTGGGAATCCTGGACCCCGAAGGTAGAGGTGGGCTCTGGGGTAGCGGCTGCGCTCACTGGCTCCTGGGGACTAGCGAAGGTGGAGAAGGAGAAGCCGTGAAGGTCCGACAGGTTGACGGTGGGGAAGGCCTGTGAGGTGGCTGCAGATGCCTGGGGGTTGGTGAATTGGGCCACGGGGGTGGCTTTGTGTTGGGAGTCCAAGGTCAGGCTGTTGAGGAACTTCCAGGTCTCTGCTGGAGTGGAGGAGGAGGGCTCTGCTTTGGGCTGGGTTCGGAACAGCTGGCCAGGCTGGGGGCTATCATAGTAGGGCTGGGGCTTCACAGAGGCGGCACGAGGGGGCGCCACTAGGTTCACTGCAAGACACAAACAGTCAATACCACTGTCCCCTACCCAATGCTATTGAATTTACAAATTAACTTAGGGTCCCTAAAGAGTTAACTTCTGGCCACTGATGTTACATACAGAACACCCTTAACTGTATGAAGAAGAAACAGCTAAATAAGTAGGATGATTTACCAGGCTGGCTAGCTGCTGGCTTGGCGGCGACTGTTCTTCTGGCAGTGTTGAAAGGCCTCTCTGCTGGCATGGCCCCTGGAATTCAAACATAAACCATCACACATTAACTCCCCCAAAACCATCAGATGACACAGCTGTCTAGTTCAGTGAGAGACATGGATCATTATAGACATCTACCTGATATGGACCCCAGCTTGAGATTCTGGAACATTCCCTCTGTCCGTTTTCGCTTCTCTATCAGTCTATATTCATCTGTACAGTGAAAAAATTAAATAATTAGCTTGTGTGAAAGGTTTTGCATGACAACCTCACAGCACACAGGAGTGTCGCCAAAAGAAACCAAACGGGTCGTCATAGTAACGAAAAGGGAAGAGACCTGGGTCGGAGGGCAGGAATTGGAAGTCCATTGGCTCGCTGACCTCGCGGTCCGAGGGCCTGCGAAGCTGCATCTTCACTTTGATTGGCTCGGTCAAGTTGGTGTCGTAGAAGGGCGGGGTACGGAACACGATGGCCACCTGCCTGTGGACGTCCGCCTGGGAGAAGGTGCCCTTCCCCTCCCACGAGTCCTGGAAGAACCGTACCTCAATGTCCTCTGTGGAGGGAACAAAGAGGGTGGAAGCAGGGATGGGAAGGAGGAGGTGAGTTTCTGGCTGGGAGAATTCATTCAGCGCCAGTCCAGCTGACCTGGTAATATTTTGTAACAACATAATTGGTAGCCCACAGTTTAATGTAATACAGAGAGGAGATAATAGTCCCTTCGTTCTACGTTTGAACAATTAAGTGGGCTTATACGCAATACTATCAAATGAGTCTCAATTAGCTAAGTGGTTACCAGTAGGCTTATTCACAATGATTTCAAATGGGTGTCAGTTAAGTAAGTGGTTACCAGTGGGCTTATACACCATGATTTCAAATGGATGTCAATTAAGTAAATAGTTACCAGTGGACTTATACACCATGATTTCAAATGAGTGTCAATTAAGTAAGTGGTTACCAGTGGACTTATACACCATGATTTCAAATGGATGTCTGGCAAAGAGGAACTTCAAAAGAGTCCACACACTAACAGGAGAACAAAGCCGTTGAATGAAGGCAATAACTAACAGGCTCAACACAATAGCACCAACAACAATTGGAGTGTTTGTGTCAGACAAACCTTTTTGCACTTTGTCACAGAGTAAGAAGATCTCGTCCCCTCCTCTGCAGCTCCCAGAGTTTCTGTTCACTCGACAGATCTTCAATTCTGCTGTGTTGGGTGCTCCTGTGAGAGAGAGAGATGGGAGTGAAGGAACGTTAAAGGGCCACAGCACCTGTCTAGTTCATGTTTATAAATGAGTGAAACTGACAGAGTAAACAGTGGAACAGGAACAGCCTGGACAGAACAGTGACAGATGAGGGAGCCAGTGTGTACTCAGTGAGTGTGTGTGTGTGGCAGACTCACTATTGTCGTAGATGGGCTGAGACACCACGGGCTCCAGAGGGTGAAGTTCACCGGTAGGTAGAGTGATCGAAGCCTGGAAACAAAGCCTCACTGCATTCAGGTCAAACTCCTCCTCCCACACCTTCGCCTCGGGAACTACCGCCAAAACACAACACAGTCAGTCACAAAGCCAAAGGGTGTGGCATCTGGGATTGGCTATCTGGCATTGACAAGTGATAAAACAAAAATCGATAGTTACATATCGCAATAATATTTAGTGAGCAATATGTTTGTAACATCAAATTGCAATAAAATCGCAGTATCAAACGCAATATATATAGAATCGTGAGAATCACAAAACATTGTATCGGCACATAAGTATCGTGATAGTATGAGGTCATGACTATATCGTGTCATGGTCACAGAGGACAAATACATTACTATTCACACAATATTATTGGATTAAACCAAGGTTAACAAAACATGAAAATGAGATTGGATGAGTTAATATGTGCATAACAGTCAATGTTATGACAATGGACCGACTGTGTGTGTGTGTCTGTCTGTACTCACTGTTGAAGGGGTTGTTTTGGGTCTGCAGTCTACAGGAAACTGCTTCGTTCACATCCTTTTTCTTCACACACTGAATGCCCAGGTTCTGAAAACTGAGATCAGACAGTGAGAGGAGTCAGAGTGAACGTGTGTGAAACTGAGATAGAGATCGACCACAAGAGGGTGCTTCATTCAACCACGCTCTGGTTCTAGTCTTTAAAAAATCATGACTATGTGAAACAACTTTTCCTGACCTAAATGGTCATATAAATGATTAACTGGTAATATTTTGGTCATCCAAGTATATGTCTTCTATCACACTCACACACAGTCTGACCTGTGTACTCGTCTCTCCTGCAAGTCTGCCTCATAGTAGCCATGTTTGCAGTCTTTCCCCACCAGCTCGTGCGGGTGGGGCTTGTGAGGCGGGTTCTTGGTCACCAAGGAGACACGGACACGCAGGGGACCATTGTAGTTGTGCACCTGCATGGGAGCAAACCAGGTTAGCAGGATGTGTGCCATCACCTGCCACAAAATCTCCACCACTTCCTTTCCTATGTCATAAAGCAAGGTGGGTCATGTCTAGATGGGATACAGCTTCTGTCAAATTTGACATAAAAAAATATATTTTTTTACATTTTAACTAACCCTAACCCTTTTCCTAACCTTAACTTGACCCATTAATTAACCTAACCTGCTGTGTAAGGTATCCTAAACCTGCTTAAAAAAAAAGTCAATTTTAACAAAAGACTAAACCCCTGTTGTGTAATAGTAAAACAGACAGCTATGGTTATAACTAGACAAAATGGCTAATTTGCATAACACATTGTATAATCATTTGTCCATCAACTACAGTATATTAGAATATATGGTGAACGTAGCCATGGTTTTGAAGGTCTCTGAACGTCTCAATAAGCTACAGTGCAAATAAAGCATGGCCCCTTAATACAGCTCAGTGTGCCAATTATGTGTAATTTAAGGGTGGCCTAACCTTGATGGCGGGGTGTGTCTTGGTGGTATCGTTGCTCTTCTCTCCCGGGATGCTGCCCGCCGAGCGCCCCTCACACTTGTACCTGAACCTCATGCCTCTCGGCTTGGGCTGCTCAATGATCTCTATGAAAGAATTCCCTGCAGAGAGAGAGAGAGAAATACACTGTGACCTTCATTCCAATGGGATCTCATTACTATCTCAATGTAACTGATTGGCACACATTCGCAATCAATGTCTCAATTGTCTGAAGGCTTCAAATCCTTATTTAACATATCTCCTCCCCTTCGTGTACACTGATTGAAGTTGATTTCAGTGTATTCATGGATGCCAAGGGAAGTCGGGCTTTTGTCTCTGTGTTTGATAATTTTCCTTCAATTCGCAAGGGGCTGAATGGGTCTCGCCGGAGAAAGCATCCGAGCGGGTAAAACAGCACCCCTCTGTCTCTGTATGTGTAGGCCATCTATCTGATGCTGTCTGGTCAAAAAGAGTATGACATTGTTGCCGCCCGTAGCATTGAATATAAGGGAAGCTAGCGAGCATTTGGCCTCCCTTGATTAATAAAAAAGTATTAAATAATAGCCATTCAGCGTTGAACTAAACTGAGTGAGCTCAACTGTGAATCTATTGCCTGCTCCTGTTGGATTATTAAACCATTGTTAATTCGACGTTGTCTGCATCTGGGTCTTACCTTCATACCTGATAGATAGGGATTTGGACATGTGGTTTTACTTAATTCTCCGTACCGGCCAATGATTATAACGGCAATTCTGATCCAGCCATAAATTCATACATTGTGCCCCTGGCCTGAGACGATGGAAGTTCAATATGTAGCTAGATGTAGAAGGCTAATGTTAACTAGCTAACGTTGCCCATTAAAGGAAGTTAGGCTAGCGAGCAAACATTTTAGCAAGGTAGCCTACGACAACAAAAAATGTAAGAGTGAAGTGTACTGTATCACAGAGTCATAGACCTTTTCGTCAACATGAAAAGAGTGGAGGATGGCATTGGCATTTCTCAACAAGTAGGGTGAGTAAACATGTTTTTTCTACTTGCACGAACACACACACACACACACACACACACACAGAAATCAGAAGCATGGACAGTCACATCATATTTAGCTTACTTTGATTGGACTAAATCGTTTTTGGTATCTTACCACTGTACTGGACTAAGCATAACTGATTTTATGATGATGAAATGGTGCTGGAATAGTGGAGGCAGCTCCTGTTTCCTTGCAACTTGTGGTAACTCTCTGTGGTTCTAAATCAGTAGTTGTATAGTAGTCCAAAAATGTTGGAAACATGAACTTGCTTGACCATGCTGTAGGTCATGTTACTGTTGCTCTCCGGTTAGGTGATGAAACAAAAACATTTCTGGCTTGGCTTACCCAGTGATTTTACCCAGTGGTTTCATCTACTGGTGGATTTAACAGGATACATCAATAAGGGAATCATACAGTACCAGTCAAAAGTTTGGAATCACCTACTCATTCCAGAGTTTATTTATTTTTACTATTTTCTACATTGTAAAATAATAGTGAAGACATCAAAACTATGAAATAACATGTAGAATCATGTAGTAACCAAATAAGTGGTAAACAAAAATATATTTTATATTTTATATTCTTCAAAGTAGTTACCCTTTGCCTTGACAGATTTGCACACTCTTGGCATTCTCTCAACCAGCTTCATGAGGTAGTCACCTGGAATGCATTTCAATTAACAGGTGTGCCTTGTTAAATTTGTGGAATTTCTTTCCTTCTTAATGCGTTTGAGACAATCAGTTGTGTTGTGACAAGGTAGGGGTGGTATACAGAAGATAGCCCTATTTGGTAAAAGACCAAGTCCATATTAAGACAAGATCAGCTCAAATAAGCAAAGAGAAACAACAGTTCATCATTAGTTTAAGACATGAAGGTCAGTCAATACGGAACATTTCAAGAACTTTGAACGTTTCTTCAAGTGCAGTCGCAAAAACCATCAAGCGCTATGATGAAACTGGCTCTCATGACCACGACAGGAAAGGAAGACCCAGAGTTACCTCTGCTGCAGATGATAAGTTCATTAGAGTTACCAGCCTCAGAAATTGCAGCCCAATAAATAATAACTGTTCAGAGGAGACTGCGTGAATCAAGCCTTCATGATCGAATTGCTTCAAAGAAACCACTACTAAATGGCACCCCCTTACAATTTCTGGTTGCGACAACCGACAACAATATTGCCGTCTGCAACCAAGAATTGCACTCCCCAACCAATCCGAAACGCCAGTGCAACCAAGAAGTAACCAAGAATTGACCAATGAGGATAGAGCTATGGCAGGACCTTTAAACGCTAGAAGAGGACCATGGAAAAATATATTTCCTCTCAGGTCATTTTGTTTGAGTTATCTTAAGTAATGTTAGCTATAACTTTTCATCATCATCATCAATTGGAATATCTAGCTGGTAAAAGTATCTAGCTGGTTAAACCGTTAGCACGGTTAACAAGATTTACAGTGTAGTTACATTAATGCTATCTAACTATTTAGTAAACTGGTGTTTTGACACTGGCACAGTTTATCGAAGTAACGTAGCTAGCTTAATGTCCGATGACTCTGACCATCAAAATAGTCTTAACCCCACTAATGTTATTTCCATACTTATCCGGAGCTATTATTTTCTTATTACCATAGCTAGCTATCTAAACAGTGCGATTTTTATAACTAGTAGTTGTCTTTTTTCACTCAACTCAGCATCAGCAAACCACTCCTTTTCTCTTTTAATTCATTTTGCAAATTGGACTAGACATAGCTATTGGGCAAACACTGCCTTGATATCAAATAGGCTAGTGTCATCATGTTTATTATGAATTAAAAGGCACAAGTGATATCCTATGCACTTGCATCTGTTTGTGGTAGAATTGTGCTTTAGCAAGTAGCTAGAGATGACAACATAGGTTGCTAGAGTGAAGGTCATCAGTTGGAACAAATTGTTCCTTACACTGTTCCATGCAAATACACTCGTCAAATCAAATTTTATTTGTCACATGCACTGAATACAACAGGTATTCAGACCTTACAGTGAAATGCTTACTTACGAGCCCTTAACCAACGATGCAGTTCAAGAAAATACCTAAAAAAAGAAGTTTAAAAATAAGAAAAACTAATATTTCAAGAGCAGCAGTAAATAACAATAGTGAGGCTATATACAGGGGGTACCGGTACAGAGTCAATGTGGAGGCTATATACAGGGGGTACCGGTACAGAGTCAATGTGCAGGGGCACCGGTGTCGAGGTAATTAAAATAATTATGTACATGCAGGTAGGGTTGTTAAAGTGGCTATGCATAGATAATAAGAGAGAGTAGTAGCAGAGTGGGGTGTGCAAATAGTCTGGTTAGCCATTTGATTAGCTGTTCAGGAGTCTTATGGCTTGGGGGTAGAAGCTGTTTAGAAGCCTCTTGTACCTAGACTTGGCACTCCGGTACCGCTTGCCGTGTGGTAGCAGAAAGAACAGTCTATGACTAGGGTGGCTGGAGTCTTTGACGATTTTTAGGGCCTTCCTCTGACACCGCATGGTATAGAGGTCCTGGATGGCAGGAAGCTTGGCCCCGGTGATGTACTGGGTCATACGCACTACCCTCTGTAGTGCCTTGCGGTTGGAGGCCGAGCAGTTGCCATACCAGGCAGTGATGCAACCCATCAGGATGCTCTCGATTGTGCAGCTGTAAAATCTTTGAGGATCTGAGGACCTATGCCAAATCTTTTCAGTCTCCTGAGGGGGAATAGGTTTTGTTGTGCCCTCTTCACGACTGTCCTGGTGTGATTGGACCATGTTAATTTGTTGTTGATGTGGACGCCAAGGAACTTGAAGCTCTCAACCTGCTCCACTACAGCCTCATCGATGAGAAAGGGGGTGTGCTCGGTCCTCTTTTTCCTGTAGTCCACAATCAACTCCTTTGTCTTGATCACGTTGAGGGAGAGGTGGTTGTCCTTGCACCACATGGTCAGGTCTCTGACCTCCTCCCTAGGCTGTCTCATCATTGTCGATGATCAGGTCTACCACTGTTGTATCATCAGCAAACTTAATGATGGTGTCGGAGTTGAGCCTGGCTATGCAGTCATGAGTGAACAGGGAGTACAGGAGGGGATTGAGCACGCACCCCTGAGGTGCCCCCGTGTTGAGGATCTGCGTGGCAGATGTGTGGTTACCTACCCTTACCACCTGGGGACGGCCCGTCAGGAAGTCTAGGATCCAGTTGCAGAGATCTGTTTAGTCCCAGGGTCCTCAGCTTAGTGATGAGTTTTGAGGGCACTATGGTGTTGAACGCTGAGCTGTAGTCAATGAATAGCATTCTCACATAGGTGTTCCTTTTATCCAGATGGGAAAGGGCAGTGTGGAGTGCAATAGAGATTGCATCATCTGTGGATCTGTTGGTGCGGTATGCAAATTGAGTGGGTCTAAGGTTTTTGGGATAATGGTGTTGATGCGAACCATGACCAGCCTTTCAAAGCATTACATGGCTACAGATGTGAGTGCTGCGGGTTGGTAGTCATTTAGGCAGGTTACCTTAGTGTTCTTGGGCACAGGTACTATGGTGGTCTGCTTGAAACATGTTGGTATTACAGACTCAGACAGGGAGAGGTTGAAAATGTAAGTGAAGACACTTGCCAGTTGGTCAGCGCATGCTCGGAGTACATGCCCTGGTAATCCGTCTGGCCCAGCGGCCTTGTGAATGTTGACCTGTTTAAAGGTCTTACTCACATCGGCTGCGGAGAGCATGATCACACAGTCATCCGGACCAGTTGACGCTCTCATGCATGTCTCAGTGTTACTTGCCCCGAAGCGAACATAGAAGTTATTTAGCTTGTCTGGTAGGCTTGTGTCACTGGGCAGCTCGCAGCTGTGCTTCCCTTTGTAGTCTGTAATAGTTTGCAAGCCCTGCCACATCCAATGAGAGACAGAGCCGGTGTAGTACAATTCAATCTTAGTCCTGTATTGACGCTTTGCCTGTCTGATGGTTTGTCGGAGGGCATAGCAGGATTTCTTATAAGCTTCCGGGTTACAGTCCCGCTCCTCGAAAGTGGCAGCTCTACCCTTTAGCTCAGTGCGAATGTTGCCTGTAATCCGTGAGTTCTGGTTGGGGTATGTACGTACAGTCACTGTGGGGACGACGTCCACTTATTGATAAAGCCAGTGACTGATGTGGTGTACTCCTCAATGCCATCGGTAGAATCCCGGAACATGTTCCAGTCTGTTCTAGCAAAACAGTCCTGTAGTTTAGCATCTGCTTCATCTGACCACTTTTTTATAGACCAAGTCAGTGGTGCTTCCTGCTTTAATTTTTGCTTGTACGAAGGAATCAGGAGGATAGAGTTATGGTCAGATTTGCCAAATGGAGGGCAAGGGGGAGCATTGTACGCGTCTGTGTGTGGAGTAGAGGTGGTATAGAACTTTTTTACTTCTGGTTGCACATTTAACATGTTGATAGAAATTCGGTAAAACTGATTTAAGTTTCCCTGCATTAAAGTCACCGGTCACTAGGAACGTCACCCCTGGATGAGCGTTTTCCTGTCTGCTTGTGGCGGAATACAGCTAATTTAGTGCGGTTTTAGTTCCAACCTCGCTCTGTGGTGGTATATAGACAGCTACGAAAAAAACAGATGAAAACTCTGGGTAAATATTAAGGTCTGCAGCTTATCATAAGATACTCCAACTCAGGCGAGCAAAACTTTGAGACTTCCTTAGATATCGTCCACCAACTGTTGTTTACATAAATGCATAGGCCCCTGCCCCGTGTCTTACCAGAGGCTGCTGTTCTGTCCTGCCGATAAAGTGTATAACCCGCCAGCTCTATGTTCTTAATGTCGTCGTTGATCCACGACTTGGTGAAGCATAAAATATTGCCGTTTTTAAGTCCCGTTGGTAGGATATACGTGCTTTCAGTTCATCACATTTATTTTCTAGCGATTGAACTTTCGCTAGCAGAACGGAGGGCAAGGGCAGATTAGCCACTCGTCGCCTGGTCCTCACAAGGCACCCCGATCTTTTGCCTCGAAATATACGTTTCCTTTTCCAGCGAGTCACGGGGATCGGGCCTGGTCGGGTGTCAACAGTATATCCCTCGCGTCAAACTCATTGAAGAAAAACTCTTCGTCCAGTTTGAGGTGAACAATCCCAGTTCTGATGTTTAGAAGTTATTTTTGGTCATAGGAGACGGTAGCAGCAACGTTATGTACAAAACAAGTTACAAACAACGCGAAAAAACAAACAAAATAGCATGATTGGTTGAGGGCCGATAAAATGGCAGCCCTACCCACCGGCGCCATCATCTTGACTGGTAATGGCAACATAATGCAATTAATAATCTAATGCAGCCTTTATATTTAATACAAACAGCAACACATTTCTCTTTGTGAAATGTTATTATAGAATTATTCCATACTCAATCCTGTGTATTCTCAAATATTTATGTTGTTTTTTTTCTTTAGTGGAACTGATAGGTTTGGAGTACCTCTTTGGTCAAACTGGTTTGGTGCTGCAGGATTACAAGGCTGCCACTGAGGAACTTGAAACAGGTGATCCTGATTTCCAAGGGGAGGATGATGAGGGCTTTGTGGAGCTTGTGGAATTTCAGGACCTGACAGTTCCAGTGGTGGAGACAGCCCTGCCTCTTGTTGGCACCTGTCGCCCTACTCCCACCCCCTCTACCAGAATCCAGTCCACAGCTGCATCAGTCAGTCCCCTGTCCTCCACTCCTGTTCGGGTTAACATTACTCCTTAGTCCAGGACCATAAATGTTATTTTTAAAGTGTGAATTGACTCTGGCAGTCAAAACAGCCAAGTACACCTTCTGAACGTGAATCGATTCTCAATTCCGGTACGGGTTTAGACACATAAAACACAGCAAAATAATGTTTTGTGACAACATGTTGCGGCGCCCTTCTTCTGTTTACACATAGATGTTAGGAGACACAGATAGCTTTTTAGCACAGGTAGGCGACTCTGAAAACACGCGCTGTAACATGGAGATATGGCCGTGTGGTAAGGTAACATTTACCCTATAAAGGTGTGTATAATTTGAACCTTTTTGGCCAGGACTGTACTGCTTTGAGTTGGCAACCCAGCAACAAGGCACACTTTTTGGGTCAACACGAGATGCAGTTCAGCCTTTAGAGGAAGCAGACCTTCAAGTGGGTTGTTGAAAATGCTCTGTGGTATGCTGGGTATTTGGTGGCATCGATGAAGAGTGACGCAAAAAAACATGCTGCCAACCACATTACTTTGAAGGTGTATCTGGAGGTCCCGCCCCACCATGCAGTCCACACATCTACCGGCATCAGTCCTCCACTCCTGTATGTACTACTCCACCACCAGCTGGGCCTCTGTTCATGATCTCCACACCTGTGCCCGTCTGGGCCTCTGTTCATGATCTCCACACCTGTGCCCGTCTGGGCCTCTGTTCATGATCTCCACACCTGTGCCCGCCTGGGCCTCTGTTCATGATCTCCACACCTGTGCCCGTCTGGGCCTCTGTTCATGATCTCCACACCTGTGCCCGTCTGGGCCTCTGTTCATGATCTCCACACCTGTGCCCGCCTGGGCCTCTGTTCATGATCTCCACACCTGTGTCCGTCTGGGCCGCTGTTCATGATCTCCACACCTGTGCCCGGCTGGACCTCTGTCCATGGCCTTGACCCCCTTGGCCGACACCGGTGCCCGGCTGGACCTTTGTTCATGATCTCCACACCTGTGCCCGGCTGGGTCTCTGTCTTTGAATTCCACACCTATGCCCGGCTGGGTCTCTGTCTTTGAATTCCACACCTGTGCCCGGCTGGGTCTCTGTCTTTGAATTCCACACCTGTGCCCGGCTGGGTCTCTGTCTTTGAATTCCACACCTGTGCCCGGCTGGGTCTCTGTCTTTGAATTCCACACCTGTGCTCGGCTGTCCTTCAGTCAGCCCCGTCCTCTGCTCCTTACGGGCTGGGCATTCTGATGGAGCCAGCGATCAGTCGCTCTCCATTTTCAGTTCATTATATATAATTGTAATTATTTGTGTTCAACTGTTTGTCCCTCTGTGGTGTTTATTTAACTGTTTAAACAGCATAATTTGTCATTGATGTTTTTCTCAACAGTATTATCTCCTTCCTCTTAATTCACTCTGAGCACAAAACCCCTTAGCTGAATTCTGTAATTACATTTTGATCAAGTGTCAGTCTTTGAATGCTCCATTGTATATACTATTTAATGTTCCTGCTTGCGTGCCTTGTGCACTGATTTCAAACAATTAGAATATATTTGTCATTCTCACGTCTTCCTCCAATTCTGTGTCTTGAATTACTTTCTTGATTTACAATCAAAACAATTTAGCCAACATTACGTGTTCAATGTGAACTTGATATTAAATGTAAAGATTAAGCCATTTCTCTTTTTTGAGATAAACAAGATTTAACTCCTGTGGTGTTTAGGCTTAACACATTTAGGCTCCCCTTCTTTAAGTTTGAGTCCTGTAGAGGGTGAGCGCTTTGACAAAAATAGATGTTTTCATAAGGAAACCTTATGGGTGATGATGACAGCTTTACGGGCTGAGAGGAACAATGATTGTCGGATGAAGCTCGATGCTTTTCTCCTCTCAGATTGTCACGGGAAGGAAAATAAAGCATTAAAAAACAATTAAGAGCTAAATACAGCAGCCATGTCGGGGTTCGATACAGGGTCGACATCGGCTAGTATGTTCATTCTTGGTAGAAAATGCACCCCGAATTCGCTACACTTGTTAATTCCTGGTGGCACATCCTCAACTGATGAGCTATATCCTTGGAGCACCAATAATAAGAAGAGACTTGCTTGGGCCAAGAAACACGAGCAATGGATGTTTGACCAGTGGAAATCTGTCCTTTGGTCTGATGAGTCCAAATTTGAGATGTTTGGTTCCAACCACCATGTCTTTGTGAGATGCAGAGTAGGTGAACGGATGATCTCTGCATGTGTGGTTCCCACCGTGAAGCATAGAGGAGGTGTGATGGTGCTTTTCTGGTGACACTATCGGTGATTTATTTAGAATTCAATGCACACTTAACCAGCACTTAACCAGGTTACAGCTGAGCGCAAACCAGATAGGATATAATTTGTTTTTCAACAGGACAATGATCCAACACCCCTCCAGGCTGTGTAAGGGCTATTTTACCAAGAAGGAGAGTGATGGAGTGCTGCATCAGATAACCTGGCCTCCACAATCACCCAACCTCAACCCAATTGAGATGGTTTGGGTTGAGTTGGACTGCAGAATGAAGGAAAAGCAGCCAACAAGTGCTCAGCATATGTGGGAACTCCTTCTAGACTGTTGGAAAAGCATTCCAGGAGAAGCTGGTTGAGAGAATACCAAGAGTGTGCACAGCTGTCATCAAGGCAAAGGGTGGCTACTTTGAAGAATCTCAAATATAAAATATATTTTGATTTGTTTAACACTTATTTGTTTACTACATGATTCCATGTGTGTATAAAGAAAAACCCTTGAATGAGTAGGTATGTCCAAACTGTTGACGAGTACTGTAGCTTTCACCTGGATTCACCTGGTCAGTCTATGTCATGGAAAGAGCAGTGTATGCATATCAGTATGCGTTTCAAAATAAAGCTGATGCTTCACGTGAATACAGTCATGATAAGGGAGAAGCCATAAAGTGAACAGAGACAAACAGAAACAGGTCAACAGCGTGATATAACTCTCCTTACCTTGGTTCAAAGGGGGCTGTCCCCATCCATACATTCCTATGGAGATGAAAGAAATTGACAAAAAAAAAAATTACTACAACAAATAAGTCAGTAAGATACAACTATCAACCAAAATCAACAACCCATAATTCCCCTCAACTATTCTCAGATGAGATAAGGCAGACAAGAACTGCTAACGTTGAAGGTCACAACAGCTTCGTGGTACAAATTCAGCTCCTTCTCCATAAGCAGAAGGGTGTTAACTAAAAGTAGAAGTTAAAGGGGGAAGTTCACCCTCAACTCCTACCCTATGAGGTCTGGAGCTTGATGGTTTTCTGTTCTACCTGATAATTAATTGCTCCCACCTGGTGTCCCATGTCTAAATCAGTCCCTGATTAGAGGGGAACATTGAAAAAATGCAGTGGAACTGGCTTCGAGGTCCAGAGTTGAGTTTGAGGGCCCTGGACCCTTCAAAAACGTGCACCCCTTGGGGTCCTGAGGACAGAGTTTGGGAACCCTGATTTAGATGTAGCTTATAAGAGAATTCTACCCCCTATTTTCGCATTGAAATCCAGGAAGTACATTCATGTGTTCCGCAAGTCGGGTCGTCACTGGTTACCACAGCCACAAAGTCATAAAACCTGCCTATCTCCACAATTTCTCTTCTTAAAATGTGATTTTAATTATAACCTTAACCTTAAAAGTAGCATTTTTATATAAAAATACAGAAATCTAAATACTCAAGCAATGGACCTACAAACTGGGGCGATGACAATGGCTAAGCAAGTGTTATAAACGGCCTAGGAGTGTTTTGGGGTGAACTCCCCCTTAAATATAACTTTTTATTTATTTTTTATTTAAACTTTATTTAACTAGGCAAGTCAGGTTAAGAACAAATTCTTATTTACAATGACGGCCTAGGAACAGTGTGTTAACTGCCTTGTTCAGGGGTAGAACAACATATTTTTACCTTGTCAGCTCGGGATTCAATCCAGCAAAATGCTCTAACCACTAGGCTACCTGCCGCCCCTACACTCTAACCACTAGGTTACCTGCCTCCCCTACACTCTAACCACTAGACTACCTGCCTCCCCTACACTCTAACCACTAGGCTACCTGCCGCCCCTACACTCTAACCACTAGGCTACCTGCTGCCCCTACACTCTAACCACTAGGCTACCTGCTGCCCCTACACTCTAACCACTAGGCTACCTGCCGCCCCTACACTCTAACCACTAGGTTACCTGCCGCCCCCACACTCTAACCACTAGGCTACCTGCTGCCCCTACACTCTAACCACTAGGCTACCTGCTGCCCCAAATAGCTGGAATGCAAAGATAAATGCATTGAAAACAAAGGAGGTTCCTCTAAAACACAATAGCAGGCAAGATATAACGGCTCATAATGTCTGAGTGAACTGCAGATAAATAAAGTAAAGTAAACACAGAGAAAATAAAGATTGTCAGATTACCGTTATGTTTACCACCTGACAACACTTCTATTGTGTCTGAAATAGTTCAATAGAGCAGTCGGTTTATAGAACACATCTGAAATACAGACGTTTTCTAGTTCATGGAAAAAGGACTGGAAACTGTGTTTCTCCCTTGATAGTCTATGGTCGATTCTGCATCAACTGGGTAGACAAGATTGATTACACATGGTGTTTGAGCATGGATTGAGTTGAGTGTTATTACATGACATTAACATTTTTAGAAAGCTTTCAAAAACTCCCTTGTGTTGTAGCTTTGATGATTGTATAGTTAACTTTGACAATGATGTTCAACTCCTGATAAAACAGTATATTACTCGATTTTCAGACTCATTTTTAAACCCATGTAAATAATGCAGCAGGAACGAATACATGTTTAACTTAGGCTATATTGACAAGAAGTTGATTAATTAGTTAAAGTGGGTGCTCATCAAATCAAATGTGTTTATAAAGCCCTTTTTACATCAGCAGATGTCACAACGCGCTTATACAGAAACCCTGCCTAAAGCCCCAAACAGCAAGCAATGCAGAAAGCCCACTGTTACCAAACTAAGGCCATCTTCGAAGCGAAAGTAACGCCCTGGCGACGCAGTTCACAAACCCAGTGCCTTTATTGTTTCAATGTGCCATCACCGACTGTCCCACACGTGACATATTACAATAACGTTTGCTTTTTGTGAGGGGAAAATGTGTGTGAGACGCGCCTTGCGCATGCATGTGTGTTGTCCATTCCTCAGTGTTGTTGTAGCACTGATTTGGCTACAAAGTATCCAGCTTGTTGACGTTCGACCTTCAAGCCCATTAGGTACAATGTAACTTTGAGTCACATTGTTGTTGCGTTGCTTTATTAACCTGTTATTAACCTATCAGTGCAAAACCCTCGCTATGACGACGTATAACGATTTCCTAAATGTCATACATTGTAAACATTTAGGCATTAAACATACAGCTACATCTATCAAATAGACATATGCAATGTTGTGTAAACACTATGACGTCATTTCGGGGACATTGTCCCCTTAATAATTAGGCTAAGCGTCAACAAAGTTGTATAATTGGTCAAAAAAGTGAAATATCTCTCTGCGGCTAAAGTTAAATATATCGGAGAACCGGCTAGCCTAGGCCTCCTGTCGCACTACCCTAGTGTTGGGATAAAAAAGGCATCCATAATATGCAAAGGCTACTGATAGCCTATACAGCTTCAATGTCACGAAGGATCACGTTCTACTAGATATGATGTAAAATAATACATCTATAATAGATGTGGGCCTATCTCAAACCATGTCCAACTTCCTAGTAGGCTACAGTGCTGGCAAGTCGCGGACAGTGATCTCCATTATGTTGTATTGACTCCTCCTGCCGTAGTACAAAACCAATGGTATCGGGGCTTCCCCCTTGTGCGCAAACAAGTTGCTAAGCTTCACACGAGACTCGAACATGCATTTACTTTGAGGATCAGTTTGTAAACAAACTTACCATCCATTTCCGAATTCTACTTCTGCCACGTTGGTTATTGGAATAGCCTTTCCCCTAGGGTGTTTGTCCCTTGAAAACAGGTAAATTTGTAAACTTGTCGTGACAGATCGCTCTTAGCCACCTCCGCCTTGAAGTCTCCAATGCAACTTGCCACCACCCTCTAAAATGGGGCGGAAATACCCAAATGACGTAAAGGAACAGAAAATGTATATTGGTTTCGTACAGTCATAACACATTTAAAGTTAAAAACAGTCACAAGGACCGACTGTGAGATTGAGTGCAATTTAACTGCGTCTTTGTAGCCACTATGTTGCGCAAATTTGACAATAAAGTAGGCATATCAACAATATTTCTATTCTGTTGATATGTTCAAACTGAGTCAATGGAGAATAAATATTTCAACATAGTAAAATACAATGGTTTTGTATCCTGTCTTGTAAAGTCCAGTTGTTCCCAAACTGTGCGGTGCATCCAGAGAGGATGCGCAAATATAACACATATATACAGTACCAGTCAAAAGTTTGGACACACCTACTCATTCCAGGGATTTTCTTTATTTTCACTATTTTCTACATTGTAGAATAATAGTGAAGACATCAAAACTATGAAGTAACACATATGGAATCATGTAGTAACCAAAAAAGTGTTAAACAAATCAAAATATATTTTCTATTTGAGATTCTTCAAAGTAGTCACCCTTTGCCTTGATGACGGCTTTGCACATGCTTGGCATTCTCTCAACCAGCTTCATGAGGTATTCACCTGGAATGCATTTCAATTAACAGGTGTGCCTTGTTAAAAGTTAATTTGTGGAATTTCTTTCCTTCTTAATGAGTTTGAGCTAATCAGTTGTGTTGTGACAAGGTAGAGGTGGTATACAGAAGATGGCCCTATTTAGTAAATGACCAAGTCTATATTATGGCAAGAACAGCTCAAATAAGCAAAGAGAAACGACAGTCCATCATTACTTTAAGACATAAAGGTCAGTCTTTGAAAGTTTATTCAAGTGAAATCGCAAACACAATCAAGCACTATGATGAAACTGTCTCTCATGAGGACCACCACAGGAAAGGAAGACACAGAGTTACATCTGCTGCAGACACATCTCAACATCAACTGTTCAGAGGAGACTGCGTGAATCAGGCCTTAATGGTTGAATTGCTGCAAGGAAACCATTACTAAAGAGACTGGCTTGGGCCATGAAACACAAGCAATGGACATTAGACCGGTGGAAATCTGTCCTTTGGTCTGATGAGTCCAAATTTGAGATTTTTGGTTCCAATTGCAGTGTCTTTGTGAGACGCAGAGTAGGTGAATGGATGATCTCTGCATGTGTGGTTCTCACCGTGAAACATGGAGGCGGAGGTGTGATGGTGTGGGGGTGCTTTGCTGGTGACACTGTCTGTGATTTATTTAGAATTCAAGATATACTTAACCAGCATGGCTACCACAGCATTCTGCAGCGATACGCCTTCCCATCTGGTTTGCGCTTAGTGGGACTATCATTTATTTTTCAACAGGACAATAACCCAACACACCTCCAGGCTGTGTAAGGGCTACTTGACCAAGATTCCATATGTGTTATTTCATAGTTTTGATGTCTTCACTATTATTCTACAATGTAAAAAAAGTAAACATAAATAAAAACCCTTGAATGTGTAGGTGTGTCCAAACTTTTGAATGGTACTGTATCTATTTTTTAAGGAACTCAGTCCGCCTTTCAACTCTCGAAAGGTGTAATAATAGAATGCACAAGGTGCCATGTTTAAATTGGGTGTGTATCACCAGTTTTCCTCTTGCCCTGTCAGTCATTGCATACCTTAGAGAGCTATTTATAACTTGTCAGAAATGTCCAGATCAACTAGCCTATGTCAGCTAACATTTTTAGCTAGGTTGTTTAGCCCATAGATTTTGTAGACATGGCAAAATGTATAGAATTGCAAGAACATTTTCTTTAAAACTGCAATATTGTTCTGCACCCCATAGCAAAATGTGTATAATTGCATTGCATAATTGCAATTTTTCTGGATTTTTGTTTTAGAAATAACAAAAATACTTGTTCTCCCCACTGTATATACTGAACAAAACGATCAATGCAACATGTAAAGTGTTTTTTTCTAAAATGTTGTGCTCAAATTTGTTTACATCCCTGTAAGTGAGCATTTCTCCTTTGCCAAGACAATCCATCCACCTGTCAGGTGTGGCATATCAAGAAGCTGAATAAACAGCAGGATCATTACACAGGTGCTGGGAACAATAAAAGGCCACTCTTAAATGTGCAGTTTTGGCACACAACACAATACCACAGATGTGTCAATTTTGAGAGAGCGTGCAATTGGCATGCTGACTGCACGAATGTCCACCAGAGCTGTTGCCAGAGAATTGAATGTTCATTTTTCTACCATAAGCCGTCTCCAACGTTTTTTTTTTTAATTTGGCAGTACGTCCAACCGGCCTCACAACCTCAGACCAGATGTAACCACGCCAGCGCAGGTCCTCCACATCCGGTTTCTTTACCTGCGGGATCATCTGAGACCAGCACCCAGACAGCTGATGAAACTGAGGGATATTCCTGTCTGTAATAAAGCCCCTTTGTGGGGGAAAAGTATTTTTTGATTGACTGGCGCTGGCCCCCCAGTGGCTGTGCCCCTGCCCAGTCTTGTGAAATCCATAGATCAGGGCCTGATGAATGTATTTCAATAGACTACGTCCTTATATGTACTGTAACTCAGTAAAATCGTTGAAATTGTTGCATGTTGCTTTTGTATTTTTGTTCAGTATATATAACACAGATTGGTAACCTATACGGTCTTGGATAGAGGTAAAGGATAAAGTCACCAGTGCCACAGTGTACACATTTATACTGGTGCACTATTCTGGCTTTTGGATCATGCAGTGCGCCATGTGGCCAGAGGGAGGCACCAAAAGTCACATTTGGAATCGACAGTTGACCCATCGCCCTCTCGAGTCTCCGAAATCTCTCGTGGACAGACTACATAAACATAATGGCACCGTTAATCGAGCATCTGACCAATTACGCGAGACTTTCAGTTCTCAACTCCAAGAGAATCAAGAATCCCATTGCAGGAGTAATAAAAACAAGCCAGTTTACAAGATTTCCAGTCATTTCAATCAATTAAATTCACCCATTTTGAAGTGATTTACAAATAGACTACTGAGATGTTTTATATGTGAGAAAGAAAATCCTAAAACATTATAAGCATTACACAATGAATTAAGAAATTGCAAACTGCAATTCCCCTTACTGAAATATGGCCATGGCTAATCATCATTATGCATAGGCCTTTATTGTATTTCATTCAATAGGTTATTTGGCTATTTCTGCATACTTGTTATTGATCTATAACACACAGACACTAGCATACACCTATTATGATTAGTGCTACATGTTCTTAGCTGTGTTATTACCATTGAACCTGTGGCATTATAGGCCTACAGTATAGGTCTACAGTGTTTTCCCAGTACAAAACTCCTTCGGGCAGAGAGACCCGGGAACGTGCATTCCGCTGGCTGTGAGTCGGCGGCGGTGTTTATGCGGTGCCTGCCAGGGACTGTGGCAGCAGTAAGCAGTGGAGAGAGAGAGTGCTGTTTGAGAGCACCACCCACTACAGAAATGGCGGAGGGGGAATTGGACGTTGACTCGCTGATCGCCCGATTATTAGAGGGTGAGTGTATCATAGCTTTTATATTTTTAAAATCACATTTCAAATCAGGGGACTGGCCATTGCGTTGCGGTTTAAAACACTGTCCTTGCTGTGGAGGCCCTGGTTCGAGGAAAGGGGAGACCGGGGTGTAAAATCGCTAGCCAAACAGTTGCTAAAACGAGTGTTTCTATTGGACAAATTCAGGAAGGTCCTTCCCCGTTTCGTTCCGTTTGATTTCGTTTAAGAAACGTTTTGCAACAGAATAGGCGTAATGAATACGCCCCCGGAGTTTAAGCGTATAGGTTTAGCCGTAGTGAAAGGATACTTCAACATTTTGGAAATGAAAACCTTTATCTACTTCCCCAGAGTTAGGTGAACTCGTGGATACCATTGTTATGTCTCTGCATGAAGTTTGAAAAAACATTGCTGTTAGCACAATTGTCTCTGTTTGCGGTTTAAAGGAAGTTACTAACTAGAGTTATCGCAATGACTTGAAGTCTAAGGTAACTCATATAAAATGTATTTGTCACGTGCTTTATAAACAACAGGTGTAGACTAACAGTGAAATGCAGTGCCAGCTCTAGCCGTTTGGGGACCCTAAGCAAGTTTTGGTTGGAGGGCCCCCCACCTCACTGCAAAACAGGTCGGTATTCGGCCACGATTACTTCAAGTTCAGATAGCTCGCTAGACTAACTACCAATCAAAAAATGGTTAGCTGACATAGCTAATTGATTGTCTGTCAGCAAAAAAAAGGGGGGGGGGGGGGGGTTGTGTTGCTAATACCCTGGTGAAATGCTTACTTACAGGCCCAACTATGCAGAGATTATTATTATTTTTAAATAGTAGAAAAATATAGAACAAATATAACACTAGGAATAAATATATAAATAATAACACAAGGAATAAATACAAAATGAATAACGATATTCATGGGGTACCAGTACCAAGTCGACGTGAAGGGGTATGAGGTTGTTGAGGTACATACAGTATGTACATATAATGTAGGTAGAGATAAAGTGACTATGCAACGGGATAGATAATAAACAGTAACAGCAGCGTATGTGATGAGTCAAAAGAGATTAGTGCAAAAAGGGTCAATGCGGATATTCCTGGTAGATATTGGTTAACTATTTAACTACCTACACCGAATAAAAATATAAGGAATGTCCACCAGAGCTGTTGCCAGATCATTTAATGTTAATCTCTCTACCATAAGCCGCCTTCAAAGTCGTTTTAGAGAGTTTGGCAGTACGTCCAACTGGCCTCACAACTGCAGACCACATGTATGGCGTTGTGTGGGTGAGTGGTTTGTGAACAGAGTGCCCCATGGTGGTGGTGGAGTTATGGTATGAGCAGGCATAAGCTACCGACAAAGAACGCAATTGCAATTTATCGATGACAATTTGAATGCACAAAAATATAGTGAAGAGATCCTGAGGCCCATTTCTTTTTTTTAAAGGTATCCGTGACCAACATGTACATGTCTGTATTCTCAGTCATTTTAAATCCATAGATTAGGACCTAATTAGTTTTACTTAAATTGACTGATTTCCTCCAAATGAACTCAGTAAAATCAATGAAATTGTTGCATTTGTATTTTTGTTCAGTATATTTAGCCGTCTTAATACTTTGGGTAGAAGCTGTTCAGGGTCTTGTTGGTTCCAGACTTCGTGCATTGGTACCGCTTGCTGTGCGTGCTAGCCAATACCATAGTCTTCCAGTAATTGTGCTAACGCTAGCTAGCATTGGCTCGCGAAACTAACTTCCTTCATACTGGATGCAGAGACATAAACATTGTATCCATGAGTTCATCTAACTCTGGGGAAGTAGAGAAAGGGCTTCAATGCCAAAATGCCCAAATCCCGAAGTCTACCAATCCCCTATTTCTGCTATATTGACACTCGGTGCTGCTAAAATAACGTCATTTGAAACTGTTACAATCTGACAAAATATGAGTTTTGTTGCTTAAATGTTTACAAAGTGGCAAAACTCTAAAGTGTTGGTTTGGAATTATACTGTTATTGGTAGGCTGAATGAAAGGATGTAGGCCTAGGCTATTTTAGGAAAAACTGAGTATTGGGTCAATTTCCTCTCTAGGCTATTTACGGATAATTAGAGGTGGAACCACAATCAATCGATCTAGATATCGATTTGTTTTGATGTGCAGAAATGTGAACAAGTCTAACCTACATAATTAGGTAAGTTAGTATTTTTCTTAAGTAGCCTGTCTACTATGCGTAAAGCATAACATAAAAGCATACACTTCATTGAATATTTATGATAATATAATGAGATACTCCTACAGTTTATTGTAACTAGATGGATGTAGAGTGAAGACAATTGTTGGACTTTCCAACTTGATTAACCAATTCATCTGTTGCGAAGAACCCTTCAACAAATGCTTGCCTTTATCACCATATAGGCAAATGCTAATACTGCACTGCACTTACTGAGTCAGTTGCCTATTGGCATTATGTCACTTAGGCTGCGTTTACAGAGGCAGCCTAATTCTGATCTTTTCCCACTAATTGGTGTTATGACAAATCCGATAAGCTCTTTTGGCGAGAATTGGGCAAACTTTCAGAATTGGGATGCTTGTGTAAAGGCAGCCTTAGAGGACACTCGCACACACACGACCGTTCAAAAGTTTGGGGTCACTTAGAAATGTAAAAAAAAAAATGTTGTCCCTTTTAAAGTAACATCAAATTGATCAGAAATACAGTGTAGACATTGTTCATGTTGTAAATTACTATTGTAGCTGGAAAAGGCTGATTTTTAATGGAATATCTACATAGGCGTACAGAGGCCCATTATCAGCAACCATCACTCCTGTGTTCCAATGGCACGTTGTGTTAGCTAATCCAAGTTTATAATTTTAAAAGACTAATTGATCATTAGAAAACCCTTTTGCAATTATGTTAGCACAGCTGAAAACTGTTCTGATTAAAGAAGCAATAAAACTGGCCTTCTTTAGACTAGTTGAGGATGAAAGCTATTCCATGCAAGAAATTGCCGTGAAACTGAAGATCTCGTACAACGCTGTGTACTACTCCCTTCACAGAACAGTGCAAACTGGCTCTAACCAGAATAGAAAGATGAGTGGGAGGCCCCGGTGCACTACTGAGCAAGAGGACAAGTACATTAGAGTGTCTAGTTTGAGAAACAGACACCTCACAAGACCTTAACTGGCAGCTTCATTAAATAGTACCCGCAAAACATCAGTCTCAACGTCAACAGTGAAGAGTCAACTCCGGTATGCTTGCCTTCTAGGTAGAGTTGCAAAGAAAAAGCCATATTTCTGTCTAGTTTCTGTGGGTTTTTTGTCCATCTTAATCTTTTCTTTTAATTGGCCAGTCCTGGGAAATTTTCTTCACACTTACAACCTCATGCTAATCGGTGGATGGGAAACCAATCCCAAATGAGTTTTAATAAGCTTCTTGATATGCCACACCTGTCAGGTGGATGGATTATCTTGGCAAAGGATACATGCTCAGTTTTATTTCAGCACTTTACAGCGTTTTCTATTTAGTGTAGTAATCATAAGGAATTCAAGGAGTTCTCTGCTCCTCTTCTAGTATGGCAATTATGTTGTACCAGCCACAGAGACATGTACAGGCGGCTCTGTTCACAAGTAGGCACTTTCACGCTGTAAGGTACATTGTAAGTGCACTGAGTTTAGGTCTCAGCCATTTGGAAAGTGCCTGTTTGTTCTGAAGTAGGCTACATTTAGAATTTTGTCAGTTTTCTCCTAGTTTAAGACGGTGTACTTGGCCAAAAAAAAATCTGTTATTCTGAGATATTGTATTATTAATGCAACATAGAACTACGAGTGTAAAGGGTTATGTGCTCCTGATCCTGTAGGTAACCTATTGTTGTGCCCACACAGCCAGTTATGAGTAGTTAGCTGGGCATGATGTCTCACGGAAGCACACGGGTTTTCCAGATAGGTGAGGCTACAGTATGTGCTCTTAGGCAGGAAAGTCAAACTCAAAGACATTGTTCTTCCTGTGTGTTCTGTAAATGGACCGAAGTAGTGATGGACAAACGTTGAATATACACACACCAGCAGACACGCATACGATGAAACCGGCAGACCCCATGTTATGAATGTGCCAATATAATCATCTCTGGCTTGGTTTGGAGTTGAGACCCACAGTGAGAGTGTGAAACAGTAGTGGAGAAGATGGATATTTGCCGAGCCAATTGTGCCTGAGACTGACCCTGAGGTAATCTGAGACCTCCACAGCACTGAGGAAACGGGGAAATTGGTCGGATCTGGTCCTGTGTGTGTGTGTGTGTGTGTGTTAGCAGGAAGAATGTTATGGGGCTGCTGCTGGCCCACTTTCTCTGCTGAACAGTCAAGCCTTAGTTAGGGGTGCAGTCAGAAAGTCAGGCCATTGATAGAACCCCTTTCATCTCACACACAAACACGCACACACCAGCTCTAGTTGGTCTATTCATTGTTATACGCTAGCTGCTCTCACGTCTCAATCATATGCCAAAATATAATCAATCTATTTGTCACATGCTTCCATAAACAACAGGTGTACACTGTCAGTGAAATACTTACTTACTGGTCCTTTTCCAACAATGTAGAGTTAAAGATGAACAAAAAATTGAAATAGTAGCACAAGGAATAAATACACGCTGAAAAAACGAGTACAAATGGCTATTTACAGGGAGTACCAGTACTGAGCCGATGTGCTGACTACGAGGAAATTGAGGAATATATGTACATTGTAATGTGTGCGCTGGGAATCGGGAGTGAATACATTTAATGAATGAACAAAACATAATGCAAAACAAGAAACACGAACAACGCACAGACATGAAAATGAAACAGAAACGCCTGGGGAAAGAACCAAAGGGAGTGACATATATAAGGCAAGTAATCAAGGAGGTTATGGAATCCAGGTGAGTGTCATTATGCGCTGATGCGCGTAACGCTGGTGACAGGTGTGCGACATAACAAGCAGCCTGGTGACCTAGAGGCCAGAGAGGGAGCACACATCACAGTACCCCCTCCCCGACGCGCGACCCCAGCCGCAGGATGCTGACCAAAATGACGATCCCGGGAATCAGGAGCGGACCGGTCACATCTGCTGAAGCGCGGGAACCTGTCGATCCGGCTAAGGAGCGGGAGCATGGCGACCTAGAGCGCCAGAGAGAGAGCATACGTGACAGTACCCCCTCCCCGGCACGTGGCTCCAGCCGCAGGACGCCAACCAAAGGGACGATCCCGGGGATCAGGAGCGGACCGGTTGCCTCCGCTGAGGCGCAGAAACCTGAGGAACCGGCTGAAGCATGAGAGCCCGATGATCCGGCCGAGTCACAGGAACCTGTACACCCAGCTGAGGCATGGGAGCCCATCGAGCCAGCCGAGGCATGGAAGTCCGACAAACCGGCTGAGGCCTCCCAGGTAGCTCAGACACCCGGACCCGACATCACCTCCAACACAAAAATAAATAAATGACTCCCCGATGCTTCCCTTAGGTGAGGTGTTATTCTGTAACGTGTGCTCTGGGAGTCAGGAAGCAAGTTCAGGGAGTGAATACGTTTAATGAACGAAACATAATACAAACAAGAAACACGAACAACGCACAGACATGAAACAGAAACAATAACGCCTGGGGATGGAGGTGTGCGCCATAACGAGCAGCCTGGTGACCTAGAGGTCAGAGAGGGAGCCCACGTGACATGCATATAGGTAGGGCTGACTAGACAATCGGCTGTAGATACAGTGCCTTCAGAATACCCCTTGACTTATTCCAAATGTTGTTGTTACTACCTGAATTCAAATAGATTAAAACATTTGTATCACCCATCAACAGGCAATACCCCATAATGACAAAATGAAAACATGTTTTTAGACATTTATTGAAAATGAAATAGAGATATCTAATTTACATACAGTACCAGTCAAAAGTTTGGACACACCTACTTATTCAAGTTTTTTTTATTTAAAAAAAACAATTTTCTACATTGAAATAACACATGGACACATGTAGTTAGTTACCAAAGAAGTGTTAAACAAATTATTTTAGATTCTATATTTTAGATTCCCACATATGCTGAGCATTTGTTGGCTGCTTTTCCTTCACTCTGCGGACCAACTCATTCCTAACCATCTCAATTGAGTTGAGGTTGGGTGATTGTCGAGGTCAGGTCATCTGATGCAGCACCATCACTCTCCTTCTTGGTCAAATAGCCCGTACACAGGCTGAAGGCCTGTTGGGTCATTGTCCTGTTGAAAAACAAGTGATAGCCCCACTAAGCGCAAACCAGATGGGATGGCGTATCACTGCAGAATTGAATTCTAAATAAATCACTGACCGTGTCTCCAGCAAAGCACCATTACACCTCCTCCTCCTGCTTCACGGTGGGAACCACACATGCTGAGAACATCCGTTCACCTACTCTGCGTCTCACAAAGACACGGCAGTTGGAACCAAAAATCTCAAATGTGGGACTCATCAGACCAAAAGACAGATTTCTACCAGTCTAATCACCATTGCTTATGTTTCTTGGCCCAAGCAAGTCTCTTCTTATTGGTGTCCTTTAGTAGTGGTTTCTTTGCAGCAATTTGACCATGAAGGCCTGATTCATGCAGTCTCCTCTGAACAGTTTATGTTGAGATGTCTGTTACTTGAACTCTGAGAAGCATTTATTTGAGCTGCAATATGAGATGCAGTTAACTCTAATTAAACGTATCCTCTGCAGCGGAGATAACTCTGGGTCTTCCTTCCCAGTGGCGGTCCTCATGAAAGCCAGTTTCATCATAGCGCTTGATGGTTTTTGCGACTGCACTTGGAAGAAAGTTCTTGAAATTTTCTGGATTTACTGACCTTCATGTCTTAAAGTAATGATGGACTGTCGTTTCTCTTTGCTTATTTGAGCTGTTCTTGACATACAGTTGAAGTCGGAAGTTTACATACACTTAGGTTGGAGTCATTAAAACTCGTTTTTCAACCACTACACACATTTCTTGTTAACAAACTATAGTTTTGGCAAGTCGGTTAGGACAGCTAGTTTGTGCATGACACAAGTACATTTACTGACAGATTATTTCACTTATAATTCACTGTATCACAATTCCAGTGGGTCAGAAGTTTACATACACTAGGTTGACTGTGCCTTTAAGCCTTTAAATAGCTTGGAAATTCCAGAAAACTATGTCACGGCTTCTGATAGGCAAATTGACATCATTTGAGTCAATTGGAGGTCTATCTATGGATGTATTTCAAGGCCTACCTTCAAACTCAGTGCCTATTTTCTTGACATCATGGGAAAATCAAAAGAAATCATCCAAGACCTCAGAAAAACAATTGTAGCCCTCCCTCTGGTTCATCATTGGGAGCAATTTCCAAATGCCTGAAGGTACCACGTTCATCTGTACAAACGATAGTACGCAAGTATAAACACCACGGGACCACGCAGGTGTCATACCGCTCAGGAAGGTGACGCGTTCTGTCTCCTAGAGATGAACATACTTTGGTGCGAAAAGTGCACATCAATCCCAGAACAACAGCAAAAACCTTGTGAAGATGCTGGAGGAAACGGGTACAAAAGTATCTATATCCACAGTAAAATGAGTCCTATATTGACATAACCTGAAAGGCCGCTCAACAAAACTGCCATAAAAAAGACAGACTACGGTTTGCAACTGCACATGAGGACAAAGATTGTACTTTTTGGAGAAATGTCCTCTGGTCTGATGAAACAAAAATAGCACTGTTTGGCCATAATGACCATCGTTATGCTTGGAGGAAAAAGGGGGAGGCTTGCAAGCCGACATACACCATCCCAACCTTGAAGCATGGGGGTAGCAGCATCATGTTGTGGGGGTGCTTTGCTGCAGGAGGGACTGGTGCACTTCACAAAATAGATGGCATCATGAGAAAGGAAAATGATGTGGATATATTGAAGCAACATCTCAAGACTTCAGTCAGGAAGTTAAAGCTCGGTCTTAATTGGGTCTCCCAAGTGGACAATGACCCCAAGCATACTTCCAAAGTCGTGGTAAAATGGCTTAAGGACAACAAAGTCAAGGTATTGGAGTGGCCATCACAAAGCCCTGACCTCAATCCTATAGAAAATGTGTGGGCAGAACTGAAAAAGCATGTGCGAACAAGGAGGCCTAGAAACCTGACTCAGTTACACCAGCTCTGTCAGGAGGAATAGGCCAAAATTCACCCAACTTATTGTGGGAAGCTTGTGGAAGGCTACCCGAAACGTTTGACCCAAGTTAAACAATTTAAAGGCAATGCTACCAAATACTAATTGAGTGTATGTAAACTTCTGACCCACTTGGAATGTGATGAAATAAATAAAAGCTGAAATAAACAATTCTCTCCACTATTATTCTGACATTTCACATTCTTAAAATAAAGTGGTGATCCTAACTGATCTAAGACAGGAAATGTTTACTAGGATTAAATGTCAGGAATTGTGAAAAACCGAGTTTAAATGTATTTGGCTCAGGTGTATGTAAACTTCCGACTTCAACTGTAATATGGACTTGGTCTTTTACCAAACAGGGCTCTCTTCTGTATACCAACCTTACCTTGTCACAACACAACTGATTGGCTCAAACGCATTAAGAAGGAAAGAAATTCCACAAATTAACTTTTAACAATGCACACCTGTTAATTGAAATGCATTCCAGGTGACTACCTCATGAAGCTGGTTGAGAGAATTCCAAGAGTGTGCAAAGCTGTCATCAAGGTGGCTACTTTGAAGAATCTCAAATATAAAATATATTTTGATTTGTTTAGCACTTTTTTTTGTTACTACATGATTCCATGTGTGTTATTTCATAGTTTTGATGTCTTCACTATTATTCTACACTGTAGAAAATAAAGAAAAACCCTTGAATGAGTAGGTGTGTCCAAACCTTTGACTGGTGCTGTACGTATTCACACTCCTGAGTCAATACTTTGTAAAAGCACCTTTGGCAGAGATTACAGCTGTAAGTCTGTGTAAATCTCAAAAGTGTTTTTCCACACCTGGATAGTGCAACATAACATATTAGTATTTTTTAAATTCTTCAAGCTTTTTCAAATAGGTTATTAATCATTGCTGAACAACCATTTTCAGGTCTTGCCATAGATTTTCAAGTAGATTTAAGTCAAAACTATAACTCAGCCACTCAGGAACATTCACTGTCTTCTTGGTAAGCAACTCCAGTGTAAAATTGGCTTTGTGTTTTAGGTTATTGTCCTGTTGAAAGGTGAATATTCATGTCCTAGTGTCTGGTGGAAAGCACATTTAACCAGGTTTTTCTCTTGGAGCCTGTTCTTAGCTCCATTCCATGTATTTTGTATCCCGAAAAACTCCCCAGTCCTTACCGATTTACAGGCATACCCATAACATGATGCAACCACCCCTATGCTTGAAAATGTGGGGAGTGGTGCTCAGTAATTTGTTGCATTGGATTTGCCACAAACACAATCCTTTATTTTCATGACACATTTTTTGTAGTATTACTTTAGTGCCTTGTTGCAAACAGGATGCATGTTTTGGAATACAGGCTTCCTTCTTTTCACTCTGTCATTTAGGTTAATATTGTAGAGTAACTACAATGTTGTTGATCCTTCCTCAGTTTTCTCCTTTCACAGCTATTAAACTCTGTAACTGTTTTAAAGTCACCATTGGCCTCATGGTGAAATCCCTGAGCGGTTTCTTTCCTCTCTGGCAACTGAGGAAGAACACCTGTATCTTTGTAGTGACTGGGTGAATTGAAACATCATCCAAAGTGTAATTAATAACTTCACCATGCTCAAAGCGATATTCAATGTCTGCTTTTTTTAAATTTTACCCATCCACCAATAGGTGCCTTTCTTTTTTCGAGGCATTGGAAAACCTCCCTGGTCTTTGTGGTTGAATCGGTGTTTGAAACATACTGCTCAACTGAGGGACCTTACAAAACTGAATTTGTGGGGTACAGAGATGAGTTAGTCATTAAAAATCCTGTTAAACACTATTATTGCAACTTTTTATGTGACTTAAGCACATTTTTACTCCTGAATGTATTTAGGATTGCCATAACAAAGGGCTTGAATACCTATTGACTCAACATTGTGTGTAGACCAGTGACTCGCCTCTCCTTTTCCTTTAGTCCACGATCAGCTCCTTTGTCTTGCTGATGTTGAGGGAGAGGCTGTTGTCCTGGCACCACACTGCCAGGTCTCTGAACTCCTCCCTATAGGCTGCCACATCGTTGTTGATCATCAGTCCAACCACCGTTGTGTCGTCAGCGCACTTGATGATGGTGTTGGAGTCATGCATGACCACGCAGTGTTAGGTGAACAGGGAGTACAGGAGCGAACTAAGCACACACCCCGGAGGGGCCCCCTTGTTGATGGTCAATGTGGCAGATGTGTTGTTGCCTACCCTTTCAAAGTATTTCATAGCTATAGATGCGAGTGCTACAGGGTGATAGTCATTTAGGCAGGTTACCTTGCCTTTCTTGGGCACGGGGACAATGGTGGTCTGCTTGAAAGAAGTTGGTATTACAGGACTGGACAGTGAAGACACTTGCCAGCTGGTTAGCGCATGCTCTGAGTACACGTCCTGGTATTCCATCTGCGAATGTTAACCTGTAACCTTTTTAATGCAGTGGGCTAAATCAGGGTCACACAGAGTGTTTCTTGGTAGTGTGAAACAAATCTGCATTGAAACAAAAGTATACACCTCACACACATGGTTATGGGCTTGAAAAAATAAGAAACTTGTACCATGTCAGATATAGAGTTGAAATGTATTCAGTTTTCAGTTTGCATCCCAATATTACACGTTATATACGTCACAGAGGACTGAAATATAACAAAACCGTTTGACTAGAAACACCGGATTTTCGGAGTGTTTTTGAACTAATGTTTAATAACTTCTTTGGGACTGGGGGGCAGTATTGAGTAGCTTGGATAAAAAGGCGACCAGAGTAAACTGCCTACTACTCAGGCCCAAAAGCTAGAATATGCATATAATTAGTCGATTTGGATAGAAAACACTCCGAAGTTTCTAAATCTGTGTGAATGATGTCTGTGAGTATAACAGAACTCATATGGCAGGCAAAAACCTGAGAAAATATCCAACCAGGAAGTGGGAAATATGAGGTTTGTAGTTTTTCAACTCTTTGCCTATCGAATATACAGTGTCTATGGGGTCATATTGCACTTCCTAGGGCTTCCACTAGATGTCAACAGTCTTTAGAACCTTGTTTGAGGTTTCTACTGTGAAGGAGGGGAGAATGAGAGCTGTTTCAACCAGAGGTCTGGCAGAGTGCCATGAGCTGATCACGCGTGCCCCCGTGGAAGTTAGCTGCGTTCCATTGCATTTCTAAAGACAAAGGAATTCTCCAGTTGGAACACTATTGAAGATTTATGATAAAAACATCCTAAAGATTGATTCTATACATCGTTTGACATGTTTCTACAAACTGTAATATAACTTTTTTGACATTTTGTCTCAACAAGTGATCACACATTATGCATTTGGATTACTGGGCTAAACACGCAAACAAAAATGAGGTATTTGGACATAAATGATGGAGTTTATCGAACATAACAAACATTTATTGTGGAACTTGGATTCCTGGGAGTACATTCCGATCAAGATCATCAAAGGTAAGTGACTATTTATAATGCTATTTCTGACTTTTCTGACACCCCTCCTCCTTTGGAAAATGGCTGGATGTTTTTTCTGTGACTAGCGCTGATCTAACATAATAGGTAGGTAGATTGGGTGGGCTATTTACAGATGGAATATGTACAGCTGCAGCGATCGGCTAAAGGCTAGCAAAACTGGTCGTCTAGTGCTTTGGGGACAGAGAATAAAAGGAGCAGATGGACGTGGTAGAATAGATTCAGGGAATAATGGGCAGACGGGTATGGTGGGGTGCGGGTACAGTGGAGGCACTGAGTGATGATAAGAGATGTTGCATCTCTGGACACGCTGGTTATACTGGGTGAGGTCACCGCATGTGTGGGAGGTGGGACAAAGGAGGTATCTGAGGGATGTACAGTGGGACTAGGGGCTCCGCAGTAAACTAAAACAATAAATCCTAAACAACAGTATACAAGGCATATTGACATTTGAAGACATAAAGCGAGGCATAAAGCAATTACAGGTGTTGATAGGGAGAACTAGCTTAGACAACAACGGGCAAGACAACAGCTTATCAGCTAAGACAACAACAACAGGTAAAATGTTGATGAATGGGCAGAGAGGGTCGGTTAACTAAACACAGGGCTGAGTTCGAGGCTTGGGCCAACAGATAAACAAAGGTAAACAAAGTGGAGTACTGTGATAATTGAACAGTCCAGCAGGCATCAGCTATGTAGTCAAGTGATCATAGGGTCCAGTGTACAGCAATAGATGGAACAGGGAAGCCGCGTGACACAGCGTTTTAAAGTTAGCAGGCCGGGGTAGGTAGAAGCGTCTGCTCCGACATCCGGCAAAGGCCGGTTGAAGGCACAGCTGATGGAATTACGTCTGCGGACCAGTCGTGGTGGTACGGCTGGGCGCCGGGTCGATGAAGGGACCCGGGCCAGATGGCGAAAGAGGTGTTGTGGTAATTTTGTTTGCTAGCCGGGAGATGCGCCTGGCTCAGGGCTAGCTTCGGGGCTGGGTCACTCAGTGGCAGCTAGCTAGCTGTGATGATCAATGGTCCAGGATTTACGGCAGGAATCTGCCGTTGTAGTGGAGAAAAACAGTCCGAGGCTGGCAGGTATTATCCAGGCTAAAAAACAGCTGGTGCCTGAGCAGAGGGTAAAGGCCACTAGCAGTGGCTAACAATGACTAAATAGCTAGTAGCTAATTAGCTGGCTAGCTTCTGATGAAAGATTTGGCTATAAAGTCTAAAAAAATAGCGGATCCGTGTCACATTGAGTGAGGCGGGTTACCGGACAGTATATTTAATTTCAAAATGGAGAAAGAGATTGAAAAATAAATTGGAATATATACGAAAAATACAAAAAGTAAAGGAGAGGACGACAAACCACGTCTGCACTGCACTGGGGGGGGGGGATAAATGGCTTCTGGTTGGGGTATGTACTTAAGGTCAATGTGGGGGACGACATTGTCAATGCACTTATTAATGAAGCCGGTATAAACCAGTATATACAAATGTATAGAATTTATCACACGAGACAAAATTCACAAATTCTACAGCAAGTGTAAAACTAACAATGACTCAATAATCCATGCCTTCTAGGAATGCTATAAAGTCCAAAGTTATGGGCGGAGTTAGAAAGTTGGCTGTCAGAAGTATTACAATGTAAATGTACTTTTAATCCATCTGTCTGCATATTTCAAGACATGGCTTATGAGGGTGCAGTGAGATGAGATACCCGATGGGTTGGGCGATACTTTTCTCGTCAATCATCTTGAAAATACATAAAACTTTAAATCAACCAATCCTCCATCGAATGGAAAGGTCAAATTATTTTATTATCTAAATGTTATAAGTGCGTTGGTGACGTAGACAAACAAAATGGTGCAGGCGATGGAGATAGGTGGGTCTGGGCTGGGGTGACGTTGTGGATGTTTGTGTTGTGTCTGTATGTTGTCATTTGTATGTTTTGTATTGTTCAAAAAATATATAATAAAATACAATCTTACAAAAAACATTTATGGAGCCGGTGACTGATGTCGTAATCTCCTCAATGTTAACGGATGAATCCCCGAACATATTCCAGTATGTGGTAGCGAACCAGTCCTGTAGTTTAGCATCCACTTCATCTTACCACTTCTGTATTGAACGCATCACTGGTACTTCCTGTTTGAGTTTGCTTGTTAGCAGGAAGCAGAAGGATGGAGTGATGGTCTGATTTGCCAAAGGGAGGGCGAGGGAGGGCCTCAAGTTGCACAGGTGACATGCTGGTAAAAATGAGGTAAAACGGATTTCAGTTTCCCCGCATTAAAATCACCGTACACAAGAAAACAAATATTAACACTCCTCCCTGGGTCATAGGCTATGAATTCAACACCTGTACAACAGGGTCATTTTCAGCCCGCACCAAACGGGGAAAAAAACTTTTGAAACTGAAGAAGTACTACTTGAACTTTACCAATAGGAAAATCTGTTTTAATTTTCTGGGTTCTCAATGTTTTCCCTTTTTTTGCCTAATGAACACGTCCCAGGGTTGGAGGTTCCTGGTTACCCCCTCAAATGGTGGTCTCACCTCCTTAACGGTGAGCCTTTGTGCCACTCATCTCCCCCACCCCCCTACTGATCCCTCATTAAATGTCAACAGATGCAGCTGTCTCCCTCTGAGTAATTACCCACATGCCCCTATGGTGGCGTACACACACACACACACACACACACATATACACACACACATGGAAGCAGCATACTGTATACTTGTGGTTATTGTCTCTCATGGTTCACTATAACTCACTATTGATCTATTTCTCCTTTGTCTTTCATTCACATGCATGCGCACCTCACTCACTCACACATGCGCGCACACGCACACACACACACACAGGGCCAGCTCCACGAATAAGCAACTGGAAAATAAATAAATGAACAGAATCAAAACCAAGAACGAAAGTGATCTATACTGTTCTGGAACAGAAAAATTATTTTAACAGCATGGGAACTGGTTAATAGCGTTCTTTCCCATTCCGTGCATTTTTTTCCAGATTCGCTCTCTACAAAATTCTTGCAACCAATAGAATGGTATATACATGGGGGATACAACCTTCCCAGCTCCGCAGATTTTGCTGCGAAGAGACAGCGTCATTAGATCCTTTATTTTGGTACTGTCCATATATAGCTTGTTTTTGGTCACAGGTCCAAGAATGGCTGAAGAATTGCAACATTTACCTGGATCTAACATTGCAGATAGCAATACAAGGTGATTTGAAAAGTCACAGTCAATCAATCAATAATATAGTACAAAAATGTTTACCTTTAATTTACAATCTGTAGAAACTATGAGAATCGAAAGGTTCAGAACTTTTGTGAACCATCACTGCACAGTTGAAAAATATATGAAATCCAATATGGATGGTTTTAAGAGATAGATGGGAGGGGTTGAATGTAGCTGAAGGGTGGGACCAATAACAAGAAGAAAACAAATAGAAATCCAATATGGATGGTGTTGAGAAATAGATGGGAAAGGTTGAGGGTAAAGGAAGTACAGGACTAAAAACAAACAAAATATAACTATTGTAAAATAGATTGTGTCTGTAAAATGTATATAGTATCTATAGGCTGGAAGTAGAAGACCAAGTGGTGTTCATTAGTTTACTCCAATTAGTGGAGGGGTAATAGGGTTAGTGGAAAAAAATAAAGGAAAATATATTTTTAAACGATTTTGGACACACCTACTCACTCCAGGGTTTTTGTTAATTTGTACTTTTTTCTACAGTGTAGAATAATAGGGAAGACATCACAACTATGAAATAACACATATGGAATCATGTAGTAACCAAAAAAGTGTTAAACAAATCAAAATATATTTGAGATTCTTCAAAGTAGCCACCCTTTGCCTTGATGACAGCTTTGCACACTATTGGCGTTCTCTCAACCAGCTCCATGAGGTAGTCACCTGGAATGCATTTCAATTACCCGGTGTGCCTTGTTAATTTGTGAAATTTCTTTCCTTAATGCATTTGAGCCAATCAGTTGTGTTGTGACGAGTTGGTTTGGTATACATAAGATAGCACTATTTGGTAAAAGACCGTGTCCATATTATGTCAAGAACGGCTCAAATAAGCAAAGAGAAACGACAGTCCATTATTACGTTAAGACATGAAGGTCAGTCAATCCGGAACATTTGAAGAACTTTGAAAGTTTCTTCAAGTGCAGTCGTAAAAACCATCAAGCGCTATGATGAAACTGGCTCTCACAGGAAAGGATGACCCAGAGTTACCTCTGCTGCAGAGGATAAGTTAATTAGAGTTACCAGCCTCAAATTGCAGCCCAAATAAATTCTTCACAAAGTTCAAGTAACAGACACATCTCAACATCAACTGTTCAGAGGAGACTGTGTGAATCAGGCCTTCATGGTTGAATTGCTGCAAATAAACCACTACTAAAGGACACCAATAATAAGAAGAGACTTGCTTGGGCCAAGAAACACAAGCAATGGACATTAGACCGGTGGAAATCTGTCCTTTGGTCTGATGAGTCTTTGTGAGACGCAGAGTAGGTGAACGGATGATCTGTGTGGTTCCCACCGTGAAGCATGGAGGTGGTGGTGTGGGGGTGCTTTGCTGGTGACACTGTCAGTGATTTATTTAGGATTCAAGGCACACTTAACCAGCATGGCTACCACAGAATTCTGCAGCGATAGGCCATCCCATTTGGTTTGCTCTTAGTGGGACTATCATTTGTTTTTCAACAGGACAATGATCCATCACACCTCCCGGCTGTGTAAGGGCTATTTGACCAAGAAGGAGAGTGATTGAGTGCTGCCTCAGATGACCTGGCCTCCACAATCACCCAACCTCAACCCAATTGAGATGGTTTGGGACGAGTTGGACCACAGAGTGAAGGAAAAGCAGCCAACAAGTGCTCAGTATTTGCGGGAACTCCTTCAAGACTGTTGGAAAAGCATTCCAGGTGAAGCTGGTTGAGAGAATGCCAAGAGTGTGCAAAGCTGTCATCAAGGCAAAGGGTGACTACTTTGAAGAATATAAAATATATTTGTTTAACACTTTTTTGGTTACTACATGATTCCATATGTGTTATTTCATAGTTTGATGTCTTCACTACTATTCTACAATGTAGAAAATAGTCAAAATAAAGAAAAACCCTTGAATGAGTAGGTGGATAGTGTATAGTGTATATGGATGAGTAAGTGCCACAGATGGATAGGGGAAACCAGTATATTTTGACTTTGCTACCTATTGTTATCTCCAAAGTTTTGGCATGTTCCATAAATTGCTTCTGTGAATCCGCCATAGAAATATAAATAATAAGATGAAACTCTGGTAATATGGATAGCTTAACTATTGAACGGTTTGGACTAGAGACGCATCTTTCTAAATTGTAATGGATAGGGTAGGCTGCTGGCAGGCTATTTGGCTGCGCAACAGCAATGCCAAGTCATGCCATGGTTAGGGGAATTGAAATGATAGGCCACAATGACTTTGCTCATGATGAATGCCGCAAATTATATCTAACAACACCCCGATCGCATCGGACATGAAACGAAACACCAATACAAATGTAACAACAGAACAAAATAGATAAATACGTTTGTGGAATTTTCTTTCTCGGGCGGCTTTTATATTATAGCATAGACACATGATTTCTAGCTGGACCAATCAAAGCAGTGGCGCATGGTCAAAACCATTCATCTTGGGGGGAGCAGGCACCTGAGACAGCGTTTTCCACCACCATTGACAAAACACCAAATTATGGAATTTCTCGCTGAAGGATGGTGTGTTGTCGCATCACTCCAACATAGATTCTACAAGTGTCTGGAACTATGTCAAGGTTCATTGAAGCTGTTCTGGCTCGTGTTGGCCCAACTCCCTATTAAGACACTATGTTGGTGTTTCCTTACCTGTAACGCCATGCTTTATAAGATAAGCTTATTTGCTATGTGTCTGTCTGTCCGTCTGCGTGCGTGCATGCGTCTTCCTGTGTGATGAATTGTTTATATCAGTCCCATGCCTGTGGTCTGTCATGGCCACTCACACAAGAACAGAGGTTGTTTGACATTTGTTCCATCTCTTTTACTGTCTGTCCGTCCCTAAGCCTCTGGCCTCTGACAGTATAGTACCCTCTTCTTCATACTGTACATATACAATACATTATCTTGCCACTGTGTTCTATTTGTGTATTTTGTGGGGGCTGGTTTTGTACAGGAATTGTGAGCATGTGGGAAAGTCATTGGAATTCCAGCAATTCGCACATGCTAGCTAGGAAAGCATATTTGAGGGCAAAATGCCGGCTAATTGAACAGTTTCCTATACCATCGGATTGAGTTACTTTTAGTTCTCCATGCATTTTCCTCGTGTCTTGTGCTTGTTTCAGTTCCCTCCAGTAGTTGCTTCTCCTTAGTATTGCTTTTACATAAGATTCACGGTATGTTGCTTGTAAAAATAAATGGGAAATGTTTCTTCTTCTCTTCCCTTCCTTCTCGGCATTCACCTTTTTATATAGCCATTGCTTTTGCCTGGTAGGAGCAAGAGACATTTAACTTTGACCCTGTTGTGCAACCGTTGTCATGGTAACCTGACAGCAGCTCGTTCTAAAATATGTTGCCCTTTTGTAATTGGGTGTGGTGAGTAGAATGATTGAGCCTGACACCTTGGAAATCAAGTTTAAAACAATGAGTTTATATCTGGTTGCTCTTTTTAGTACAGCTACTGTTGGCTTGTGACTCATTCAAAATACTTCTCTATAGATTTCGCCAGCGTGTAGTCCTAAAACCCAGAAAAAAGTTACCTCTGGTTCCTTCTGCCATCCTATGGGGAAAATGAATGAGGAAAGAAGAGGGTTTTGGGATAAACACTGAAAGGTCAGAGGTTAAAAGAGGCTTAGGAGATCTAATACGTTTTGTTCTATGAGATAGACGTCCGGTAACATTACCTTTTATGAATTATGAAGCCTTTATTTTGTATTATTACATAAATTCTTCTAAATTATACAGAAAGTGATGTTAGCTGATGAAGATTATTTCATTACACAAATGTAGAAGATCTAAGCCTGTGTTTTTGGCATTTATAATTTCTCGTAGGCTTTGTCCAACGAAACATGGCGGAGTTGGTGCCTGCAAAAAGACGCTATTACTATTTCTCTCTATTCTTATACAATTACTAAATAAATAGCCAACATATTAAAACAATTAATAAACAAGTATTACAAGTATCCATTTTCATACATACATTTAATCATCTCACAATGTCAGAGATGTGTGTATAGGTGGCAGGGAAGTCAGGCGCAGGAGAATCAAACGGAGTGTAAAATGGAGTCTTTTAATGAATGTCCACGTAACATGCTCCATAACACTAATAAGAACAGAATATAAACAAACATGGGTACGAGGACCCGTCGCGCACCTGTACAACAAACACAACACTGACAATAAACAATCTCTGACAAAGACATGAGGGGAAACAGAGAGGGTTAAATACACAGCAGGTAATGAATGGGATTGAAAACAGGTGTGTGGGAAGACAAGACAAAACCAATGGAAAATGAAAAATGGATCAATGATGGCTAGAAGACCGGTGACGTCGACCGCCGTGCACCGCCCGAACAATGAGAGGCAACGACTTCGGCAAAAAGTCGTGACACACAAATACATTTAATCATCTACATTTAATCATCTCATTATTCAGCTAGTGTTCAATACACAGCAAGAAACAATGTTTAGGCTTTTGTTTATATCCTGTTTCCATTTGGACTGAGCCTCCGTTACCATGACAACGGAGCTGCCATTAGTTATTGTTAGCTTCTATGCTAGCGGACGTCTAACTAATTTAACTATGAAAACGTAACGAACACAATACAACAATAGCATAACTACGCTCCTCTTAGCGAGCAGCCCTCTCTGTTGGCCCAAACCCAGCACAACCACACTTCTATAAATATACTGTATGATTAGCTCGAAATTACAAAGTTTAACATACCTCACATTCTCCTCCTCTTGAAAAATAGTGTCCCGATATTACAACTATACAGGTATATTATACTGTACTTTCAACTACTTGTTGGCATTGCACAGGGAACCTAAAAATGACCAATTCAACTATACCACTTACACTCAGTGGCCAGTTTATTAGGTACACACATCTAGGACCTGGTCGGACACCCCTTTGCCTCTAGAACAGCCTGAATTCTTTGGGGTATGGAAATGTTGCACAATTGGTATCAAAGGGACCTAACATGTGCCAGGAAAACATCCCCCACACCATTACTCCACCAGCATGTACCGTTGACAACAGGCCTGGGACTCATGCTGCTTACGCCAAATCCTCACTGCCATCAGCATGATGGAACTGGGATTTGTCGGCAGTGCTTGACTTAGTCCGGAACGTGGTACCGGCACCTCTAATTTTGGCGAAATTGTGTACCGAGGCAAAAAAGTTTGATCAAAGCAGAATGACGGCGAGATCTGCATTGAACGAGTGGAATCACTTCTCCTGTGCAGTGTTCCATCTGGTTTGATCTCTATTGTTGTTCTCCATTCTCTGAGCAAAGCTCTCGCTTCACTGTGTGAATACATTTGCACTTGGTTTCTCATCTTGTACTCAAACACTTTCCCAATCACTGGGTCTTTGTGTTGAGCCCCCCGTGTCTGGAGATTGGCTGTACTGTGCTGAGTAGTGTCTCGTTCTTGGATGGCGTTGAATGTGATCGAGCTGAACAGTGGAGTAGGCTCTTCTTGCTGCTTTGTGGCACTGGCAGTGTCCTGACTTACTCCCTCTGTACACTGTGTCATGAACGTCTCCGTATCCAATTTGCATCCTTGATTGGCTAACTGCGTTTCCATTTGCCTTACCAGGTCTGTACTTTATGGTGAAGTTGAAATCAGCCAATTCAGCAACCCACCTGAATTGGCTGATTTTGCATTTAACTTAGTGGTGGTCAGCACCACTGCTTTAATTTCTTTACATTCACAACCGTAAGTTAGCAGCTTGCCATAGCCTACTTGTAAATCATTTGTAAATAATGACCTTGTATTTCCTGTTATGGTGAATAACAGGTTGGCTGTGCAATGTTGTTAGCTAATGTTCTGTTAATTATATGAGCTGGCTGGACAAAGAAAACCATTATTAATTAATTAAGCAGGTCCTAAGAAACATAAGACCAATACAATTTATTTTCAAAAGAATAGAATAGCATATTTTGATTTCAATTTGGTCAGAAATGATGTATTTCTAAAATAGACATACTTTCCCCACACAACTTGAGTGTCACAAACATGTGGAACCACTGTCATATAACAGAAAAGTTGTATTTTTAAAACAGAGCCCATGTCCTCATTTTTGTGATCCTTTTGGAATTACCTGGATTTCTACATAAATTGGTCATAAAATTTGATCTGATCTTTATCTAAGTCACAACAATAGACAAACACAGTCTAATAACACACATTGAACACACCGTGTAAACATTCACAGGTCAGGGTGGGAAAAGTATGTGAACCCTTGGATTTAATAACTGGTTGACCCTCCTTTGGCAGCAATAAACTCAACCAAATGTTTTCTGTAGTTGCAGATCAGACCTGCACAACGGTCAGGAGGAATTTTGGACCATTCATCTTTACAAAACTGTTTCAGTTCAGCAATATTCTTAGGATGTCTGTTATGTACTGCTTTCGAGGTCATGCCACAGCATTTTAAATTGGTTTGAGGTCAGGACTCTGACTGAGCCACTCCAGAAGGTGTATTTTCTTCTGCTGAAGCCATTCTGTTGTTGATTTACTAATGTGTTTTGGGTCGTTGTCATGTTGCATCACCCAACTTCTGTTGTTGAGCTTCAATTTGTGGACAGAAAGCCTTACACTCTCCTGCAAAATGTCTTGATAAACTTAGGAATTCATTTTTACCATCGATGATAGCAAGCTGTCCAGGCCCTGAGGCAGCAAAGCAGCCCCAAACCGTGATACTTTACAGTTGGGATGAGGTTTTGATGTTGGTGTGCTGTGCCTTTTTTCTCCACAGATAGTGTTGTGTGTTCCTTCCAAACAACTCAACTTTAGTTTAATCTGTCCACTGAATATTTTGCCAGAAGCGCTGTGGAACATTCAGGTGCTCTTTTGCAAACTTCAGATGTGCAGCAATGTTTTTTTGGACAGCAGAGCCTTCTTCCGTGGTGTCCTCCCATGAACACCATTCATGTTTAGTGTTTTACGTATCGTAGACTCATCAACAGAGATGTTAACTTACAGAAATCTCTGGAACATGCTAACTGACACTAGAATTCTTCTTAACTTCATTGAACATTCTGCACTGTGCTCTTGCAGTCATCTTTGCAGGGCGGGCACTCCTAGGGAGAGTAGCAACAGTGCTGAACTTTCTCCATTTATAAACAATTTGTCTTACCGTGGACTGATGAACATCAGGCTTTTAGAGATACTTTTGTAACCCTTTCCAGCTTTATGCCAGTCAATAATTCTTAATCTTAGGTTTTCTGAGATTTCTTTTGTTCGAGGCAGTCCAGTGTCCTTTTGCCCATCTTAATCTTTTCTTTTTATTGGCCAGTCTGATATAATCCCAGAGCTGCCTCTTCACTGTTGACGTTGAGACTGGTGTTTTGCGGGTACTATTTAATGAAGCTGCCAGTTGAGGACTTGTGGAGGCGTCTGTTTCTCAAACTAGACACTCTAATGTACTTGTCCTCTTGCTCAGTTGTGCACCGGGGCCTCCCACTCCTCTTTCTATTCTGGTTAGGGCCAGTTTGTGCTGTTCTGTGAAGGGAGTAGTGGCAATTTATCGCATGGAATAGCCTTCATTTCTCAGGACAAGAATAGACTGACGAGTTTCCGGAGAACTGTTTCTGGCTAGTTTGAGCCTGTTATTCGAACCCACAAATGCTGATACTCCAGATACTCAACCAGTCTAAAGAAGGCCAGTTTCATTGCTTATTTAATCAGAACAACAGTTTTCAGCTGTTCTAACAATTTCAAAAGGGTTTTCTAATGATCAATAAGCCTTTTAAAATTATAAACTTGGATTAGCTAACACAACGTGCCATTGGAACACAGGAGTGATGGTTGCTGATAATGGGCCTCTGTATGCCTATGTAGATATTCCATAAAAAATCTGCCATTTCCAGCTACAATAGTCATTTACAGCATTAACAATGTCTACACTGTATTTCTGATCAATTTGATGTTATTATAAAAATGGACAAAAAATGTACGGTAATTTACGGTAGTGTATGCAATGACAGTGAGTGTGGTGCGCCACTGACTGTTATGGAAACAACAATGGTGGTGTGTGTGTGTGGCGCGGGGAGGGCAGCACGGAGCGTCTCTCTCTGGCACCAACCATGGCACTGCACTGTGCTCATGAAGGCTTTTCAGCTTGAGAGCTTTTCAGATAAACTGCTCTTTCTCTATTTTCTCTCCATCAATCACACTCTCTATTTTTCTCCCTTTCACTTTCTCTCCTTTTTATCTATTTTCTCTCCCTCTCTTTCTGTCTCCCTCTCTCGCTACACAATGACTGCCATTCACAGGCATTCACCTGACACTTCATGAAGAACAAAAAAGTGCTCTGAAGAAAAACGTGTCTGAAATGCCATGGAAGGCAGTTGGGATTTCTGCTTGACATTCACTCGGACCCAGAGTCAGGTTGCTGCGTGTCCACTGTGGGTTCACTGGTTTCCACCCCCTGTTTGTGGGACATGGGGATGGAGGAGGGAGTGGAGGGGGGAAACCTGGCCCAGTGCCTGGTAGGAAGAAAGCGAAATATCACTGAGGTCATTACCATAGTTGGGCCATTACACCTTTGGTGGTCTGACAAAGCACACCCCTCACCTGCTTAAAATTCACGAGTTGTGTTAACTCATATGGAGCCTTGATCTGAGTGAGTTTGAAAGATTTATATCTGAATTGGACGTAGTATGGAGAAAAAGCTAATAATTTCCCTCTCTTTTCCTCTTTTAACTTCTGTTAAAACAGTCCCAGTCAGTGTGGTATGTCTGTCAGTGTGAGAGTCTGAGCTGCCCTTGCTGGCCTCATATAATGAATGGGCTAATGTTGTGAATGGCTAGCTGCAGCAGCAAACAGGGCATGTATTGTTGTAGCTCTGTCATTGTGGCTGCCAGGGGGAGACTTGTGTTGTTGTTGTCAGATGTTGTTAAGTGAACCTGACTAGCTAGTTGGTGCTAGCTGGTGTTAGTGCACTTAGCATCAGTTGACCGAGGCTGGAGACTTTTTGAAGTGCTCTCCCTCAGTCCTATTTTGTCCTGAGGGACTCCTTCCTCTCCTCTGAAACAGCGCCCATATATGGTCATGCCTGGGAGAAGCACGGTCTGACTGTTATTCAGCTTCTCTCCCCTTCAACTCCAACATTAACTGAACCCTGCTCTTTTAAATGAATGGAAAAGTTCTCGACCCACCTGACCTCTTTCCTTAATAACACTCAGCTAAAGAAACTAAAAAAAGATAACTTCTAAATAGACTACAAGTTCCCCTATAACCACCACAAGACTTCCTTTGTGTTGTCTAGAAAACGACAACATATCAGACTGCTGAATGCAATGGCTGTAAATACGACGTTTCCCACACAATGAGCCAGTCTTTTAGCTTCCAAATGTTCTTTAATTGCATAAAACCATCCCATTTTCAGATACATCTCTGAAGTTATATTTTATCCAAATTTAGACAGCCTTTTACTTTGCTAAATATCAAAACGAAAAACAAGCTCTACCTCCAATGAATTCAGCCCTGTCTCTGACTAACAGCGTTCTCAAACAAACCCAGCTCACGTTTGTCTCTCTCTATGCTGAGCTTCTTTGATATGTACCCTGTTTTAGTTTCCCTCTCCACACTGTCCTGTTTAGTCTCATCGTCTTCCAGGGAATGCTTTGTGACACAACTCTCTTTGGTTGGGTTTGTTACATCAGGATGTAGTGTAGGAACTTGATTCCTCTCCTTTTTGGCCCAGACAGGACAGGCTTAACCCTCAGGAGGTTTGCTGTTGTGCGTGTGTGTCTGCGTGTGTCTGCGTGTGTCTGCGTGTGTGTGTCTGCGTTTGTGTGTCTGCGTTATTGTGTCTGAGTGTGTGTGTGTGTCTGTGTGTGTCTGCGTGTGTCTGCGTGTGTGTGTCTGCGTTTGTGTGTCTGCGTTATTGTGTCTGAGTGTGTCTGCGTGTGTCTGTGTGTGTGTCTGCGTGTGTGGGCTGGCCTTGTGGAATGTTGTGTGTGTGTTAGGGGAGGGCCAGGCTGTCCTGTGATGTCACAGACTACCGCTTCAGAAGAGCTGTCAGATAAATAGAGGAGAGGGGGAAAGAAGGGGAGGAGGAGAGGATAGAAGGAGAGAGGGTTTGGATAGGAGAGTGATCTGACCTGGCAGAGGGAAAAGTACAGAGCAGAACATTTTGTACTGGTGTTGGAAGGGTCAGCTTGTGTAGTACCCCTATTCTCCACATACCCTTTTTAGCAGTGTGTGCACACAAACTGTCAGGACAGGGCCGAATTAGGAGTGATGAATTGGAAGGTGGAGCGAGGGATTCTTTTTTTCCCACAGAACCAAAGAAAAACCACACTTTAAGCTCGTACCAACCTCACATATGAAGCAATACAAACCCACAGGAAACGATAATGTCTTTTCAATTCAAGTAACTTTTGACAAAATTTCACTTTATTCTACAGTGCGCATTTTGACTCAACCAAACAAGTGGTGACGCCTGTTCATAAACATCCTGGGCTTAGGGTGTGGAAGTCTGCTCTCTACATCAGTCAGTGGCCATGACATGACACATTAGTATTCAAACCATGAGGTAGCTGGAGAGGAGGAGCCTCTGTGTCTGCCAATCAGCTCCGCCTTAAGCTAGCAACCAACACCCATCAACACCTTGCCAAAAACCGATGACCTGCCTGGTGTGTTGCCATGGTGACAGCCTGTTGTTCCACCCCTCACCGTTGACCGTTGCAGTGCAGTGAAAAGAGGGCAGGATTAGTGGGTTGATGCAACCACTGGGAGGATTCATGGGAGGTATCTGAAGTCAAGGTCACAAGACTGTGGCTGGCAGGCTGTGTGTGCGCGCATGTCTATCGTGTAGACTTTTCCATAACGGGCTGTAAGGCGATCCCCTCCAGTGTTGCGGTGTGGTAGTGTCTGGCTGTGGTGTCTGGTGTGATGCTCTCCTCTCCTATATTGGGCCTTTCAGTCGCTTCTCTGTCAGCTGATACAACACAGACCTGCAGACACGTCAGCACCGCTCTGAGAGGGAGAGGTGGAGCGTGTCTGTGGCAGATCTGAGAGCAACACACACAGACGTACGTACACACACACCCATCTGACCCCAGCCTCCTCAGGTTTCATCCTCACTGGTGTGTGCGTGTGTGTGTGTGTGTGCTGGATGTCAGAAGGGGTGTGTGTCTATATTTTTCCGATTGAGACCCCCTCTAAATCAAACAGATCAGACTGCTGAATGCTATGGCTACTAAGAATAACACCCCTTGACTTCTTGTTAACGTGACTCTCTTTGGGATACGAGATATATTATCTAATGGGCTTAGATCACTTTTTCATGTGTGTTTTTGGAGGAGAACAGTGAATGTCTATACAGCTGGTTTAAGGTCTCGGTGCAGAAATAGCCAGGTCGTACAAAGTTCCAGTCGACAGTGCAAGTGGTGCTAGGCAGTGTCTTGGTAACTTGTAGGAATCTCTCTGCCCATACCTATGCCTCATCCGTAGTCTGCCATTAAATAGCTAGCAATGCAAAATGGAGTACATGTTTAGAAAGGGGTTTGGCATAAATCCATTGTGCATGTCTTCTTTTCAAATGCATGCTATGAAAACCATTTCTCTTAGTTATAACTGAAGATATCTAGTTTTCTCAAATGTATGATGGATTGCGCCCATTGTTCAATGTACCTTTTTCATTTAAAATGCTTTAGGGACACCTTTGTCTACATGTAGCTGACTAAATGAACGTGACCCGGTTATTTCCTGTTAAATAACAACCACAGCCAGTGCTTTTGTTCCTAGTGTTAGTAGGCCTAACTGTAGCGATCATCATGTGAGAAGGGACGCTTACACAGTCCCAGGCCTCACTTATTCTGAATGTCTGGCGTTGTGGAGGCACTCTGCATGCTGTCTGTCTATTGGGACCACTGTGTTGACACAACCCAGGCCCTCATATCAAATCCAATTTTATTTGTCACATACTTCATAAACAATGAGTGTAACCTAGGGCTGTTGCGGTGACCGTGTTACCGCCATACCGGCGGTCACGAGTCATGAAGGCAGTCAAATTCCACATGACCGTTTAGTCACGGTAATAAGGCTTCTTTCTCCAAGCTCTGATGCTATTAGCCTAGCAAACTTGCTAACTGCCTGGTACACAGCACTCTATTGTCCCTCTAATCACTCTGACGTCAATGCAAATGTAATCAAAAATCTAATCACACACTTCATGAGAGTCCATGAGCTCATGTTGCGCAACATTTCTATTGGCTGTGCAATTGTGGTAGAGAACAGAGTGATGGCCGCTAATAAAAAGAGGAGGATCCCATCAGCGTTCTATATGCTAGGCCCCTATATTTATTTCTCAACTTTCCTAATATTAAGCACATTGCTTCTCTTTACAACAGGAGTATAGTCTACCTGGCTGGCATGAAAATGAACCATGTGCATAGATCACATGTCTTTTTTCTCGCTGCCCCTGTTTCCCCTGTTTTGAGACAGGTGCATGATAAATGGTCCATTCTAAATCATAACTAATTTCACACATATATTATGTAGTATATGTAATGACAAAACTAAATCAAGAATAGTCTGATGTGTGACAATATTAGCCTATCACTTGTGAATCATATATTATCACTAGTGAATGATGCCCAGTGTAAGAAACAATGCCTTTCTTTTGCAGCTTTTTCTAATCATAGTCGCACACCTGATATAGCCTAGCCCATAGACCTATATGTTTTAATAAGGTTTGTATCATAACTAAAGTGGCCAAATAACGTCTTGAAATGAAGCACATTCATCTGCTTTAAAGTTACATTGATAACTCTAAATGAAACATATAGGAGGACCAGTTTCTTTGTTTACCCCTCAACACAGAATAGCTGCATGTGTTCACTCTCTCAAATCGTTTGGAGAAAATATTTAGATTTTATTCATCTTCGTTCAATTGTATTCTTCATACTATAAAATAATACCACGTAATTCTAAGCAAATCTTGTCTGCTAAATGAACCAGTGTAGCCCGCAGCCATATGGCATAGCCAGATCAGGACCTAACATGAGGACTACTCAGTGTATGCTGTTCTGTTCTTCTGAAATAGGCTACATTTTCTTCACATCATGTTTCTTTAGACCTGTCTAAATTAAATAATGGATTTATTGTGAAGGTGTAGGCTATATAACATGGATTTATTTGACATTTAAAAATGTCTAATAAATCTTTGTGTGGATGCCAGGAGATACTAAATGTGTTCATATTAATTAACGATCAGTTACCATGCGACCGACAGTTATTTGCTTGACAATCACTGGCTGACAACATTTTGTGACTGCCACAGCCCTAGTGTAGACTAACTAACTGTGAAATGCTTACTTTCAGGTCCTTTTCTAACAATGCAGAGTTTAAGGTAGTGCCATGAGGAATAAATACACAGTGAATAACAATAACGAGTAAAAATAACATGGTTATATACAGGCAGTACCAGTATTTACCATATTTACCCTGTTTGGCTGTTTCATGAAAACCTCACCCTCGGGACATTGGGCCGGACTGACTCACCATGTGTTCCTGTTGTGGTTATAAACACAGATTTGAAAAGTAAGTAAAAGGAAGTAGTGTTGCGTGCTCAATGGTAGTAGGGGGTACCTGCTTAGTATAGTGTTGTGCCTGCGCTCGTACCCTGAACTGGACTAGTTCACTGCCCCCCACCCTCCACCCCCTCCTCCACTTCACTTCCCTCCAGTCGTCACTTCAGCCTTGGTAGTGCTGCACTCTGACTTCTGAGTAGCAATAAAGGAACACCCTCACATACAAAATGTAGGCCTGTTGCGCCTGGCAGAAAAGTGAATTGTCACCACAGATGATATGGGGACATGACACTTTCAAAGCGAAGTTTGTCAGATGTTTTGAGACCTTTTAGTGTAGTCTGTCAAGACAGAACCACAACCAATGTCGTGGGGTGTGGTTTCATCTTGACATTACTCTACTTTTGAGGTTTGGAAACATCTGACAAAGTTCCATTGACGAGGGAAATGTGCGTTTAAGTTCTAGCACTCTTTGCCATCAAATCTAACTGTGTCTCTGTGTCTCTGTGTCTCTGCGTCTCTGTGTGTCAGTGCGGGGATGTCGCCCAGGGAAGATTGTGCAGATGTCAGAGGCTGAGGTGAGAGGCCTCTGCATCAAGTCCAGAGAGATCTTCCTCAGCCAGCCCATCCTGTTGGAATTGGAGGCTCCCCTCAAAATCTGTGGTAGGTGGTGATGATGAGGATGGTGATGGTGGCTGATGATGAGTTGTCCAGTTAAAGACCTATTATTAATTAATTGGCCTCTGTGGATGGATAGGCTATGGTAGTTAAATAACCCCCCCCCCCGCCCCTCCTCAGGTGACATCCACGGCCAGTACACAGACCTGCTGCGGCTCTTTGAGTACGGGGGCTTCCCGCCCGAGGCCAACTACCTGTTCCTGGGGGACTACGTGGACCGAGGCAAGCAGTCCCTGGAAACCATCTGTCTACTGCTGGCTTACAAGATCAAATACCCTGAGAACTTCTTCCTCCTCAGGGGCAACCACGAGTGTGCTTCCATCAACCGCATCTATGGCTTCTATGATGAGTGTGAGTAGTATGCATGCGTGCACACACACACACTCTGCGCGCACGCACACACACACACACACACACACACTCTGCGCACACACACACACACTCTGCGCGCACACACACACACACACACACACACACATCAATACATTGCCTCATGCACTTGTTAGTGTATCATACAAGTAATTGAGCTAAATACCCACCCGGCACACACCTAATTCATGTTTATTTGTCATTGAACACATACAGCCTCTGTGACAAGAGTAAAGTTGCAGATGAATACACTTGCACACACTGTCTGACATGAGTCTAGAAGATCCCAGATGATTGTATGAAGTATATTTAAACGTCACCTCTCAATGTTTCTCTAGGTAAGCGCAGATTCAACATAAAGCTGTGGAAGACATTTACTGACTGCTTCAACTGCCTTCCCATCGCTGCCATCGTAGATGAGAAGATCTTCTGTTGCCATGGAGGTACTGCTGGAAGAGCTGTCACTCAAACTCCCTGTCTGAATGATGTGGTTGTTATAACAGCATGGAGAGTTTTGTCTTGCTCAGAAAGTGAATATGTAGCGTTGGAATAATGATTACATACTACATAGGTATTAAATAGTTACAGTATATATAATAACTCAAGCAGGCATTAGACATGAGTCATGACTATGATTAAGTGAAATAAAGGCTCTGTGCACAGCAGTGCCTCTCCTACTACGTGCTGGTCCTGGCAGGGAAACTAACCTTGAAATGTGTGTGTGGTTTTTTTATGCATTTTGGATGACTGAGTGCTGTTGTCTCTGTCTCTGCGCTCCTCTGTCTCCTACCAGGCCTCTCTCCAGACCTGCAGTCTATGGAGCAGATCCGTCGTATCATGAGACCCACAGACGTCCCTGACACCGGTAGGTCCGCAAATACACAGATGGATGCACATGTACATACACATATACTGAAGAAAATATCAAACGCAACCGTTTTAAAAGCTTTTACTGAGTTACAGTTCATATCACGAAATCAGTAAATTGAAATAAATTCATTAGGCTCTAATCTATGTATTTCACATGACTGGGAATACAGATATGCATCTGTTGGCCACAGACACCTTAAAAGAAGTGGGCCTCACAATGGGCCTCAGGATCTCATCACGGTATCTCTGTGCATTCAAATGGTACATATTGTACACACACAAACACACAGAGATATGTTTTACTGTCCTTTCTCTGATATAAAATAGATTTATATTCAGAATCCTATTTCTCCTAACCCTAAACAACCCTTATCCTAACCTAACCCCTAAACAACCCTTATCCTAACCCTAACTCCTGACCTAACTCCTAACCCCTAAACAAACCTTATCCTAACTCCTAACCTAACCCCTAACTCCTAAACCCTAAACAACCGCTAATCCTAACCCTAACTCCTAACCTAACCCCTAACTCCTAACCCCTATACAACCGCTAATCCTAACCCTAACTCCTAACCTAAACCTAACCCCTAAACAACCACTAATCCTAACCCTAACGCCTAACCTAAACCTAACCCCTAACCCCTAAACAACTCCTAACCTAAAACCAACTCCTAAACCTAACCCCTAACCCTAATTGTAACACTAAACCTATGCCTAAAATAGCCTTTGTCCTTGTGTGGGCCTGAAAAATGTCCCCACGAGGATAGTAATACACACACACACACTCCTCTCCAACTCTCCAAGCTGTTGACAAAAACATGTGCTATATCCTTTAGCAGACAGTAGGGGTCATCCCAGATTGTACTGATTTTGGGCAGTGTAGCTAATTCTTCGTTAAAGAGTTTCTGATTCTCCAAACCAAATGAATATTGACATTACCATTTAGATGAGTTGTTTAAACATCACTTTAATGACTACGTGATCAACCCATTGTTATGTCAATACAGTAGACCTATGTATAGTTACATCTAATTAAGGTTCTGAGAATCATTTGAATAAGTCACAGAAAACCCAAGGGATCTAGTATCTGCTCATCAGACCTTTCTAGCAAACATCTCCTTATATGGGAGTGATGTGAACTACTGGACCGTGAGGCCATTTTACACATCTCAGATCCGTGTGTGTGTGTGTGTGTGTGTGTGTGTGTTCCAGGGTTGCTGTGCGACTTGCTGTGGTCGGATCCAGACAAAGATGTTCAGGGTTGGGGGGAGAACGACCGCGGGGTCTCGTTCACGTTTGGGGCTGATGTGGTCAGCAAGTTCCTCAACCGTCACGATCTGGACCTCATCTGCAGAGCCCACCAGGTACTGTAACCATCAACTGACCTGTCATTGTAGTCGAAACAAGACATCAGAGTAGTCCAGTACATCCACCCAAACACTGCTACACACACAATTGACAGCTCCAGTTCCCATAAACCTAAAGTATCAAATCTTAAAACACTTCCCCATTGCTGTTGAGATACTTAACAACTTTTCTTTTTACTTCTCTGATTACGTTAGTAACCACTTTATAATAGCAATAAGGTACCTCGGGTGTTTGTGATATATGGCCAATATACCACGGCTAAGGGCTGTGTCCAGGCACTCTGCATTGCGTCGTGCATAAGAACAGCCCTTAGCTGTGGTATATTGGCCATTTAAACATTGGGTGGGACTAATCCTGAATGCTGATTGGTTAAAACCGCATTCCAGCCGGTGTCTATTCCACAAGTTACCACCAGCTAAATCTATGACGTTAAAATGCCTATTTACTCTGTTCCATCTGACTGCGCAATCCACTGATCTCATCAACCAAGCCAGGCACTTTATAAACTTGATCTCCACTATAAAAAGCATCTAGACATTATCTCACATTTATTTTAGACTAACAACACCTCCTCAGGCCTTAATGGCTAAGGGCTGTGTCCAGGCACTCCGCGTTGCATTGTGCCAAAGAACAGCCCTTAGCCATATACCAAACCTCCTCGGGCCTTATTGCTTAATTATAGCAACACACTGATGTAGTTACACTTCATGACTTCGATGGTCCACTCCACTGATGTGCTGACTGTGTCCCCCCCCACTCCACTGATGTGCTGACTGTGTCCCCCCCCACTCCACTGATGTGCTGACTGTGTCCCCCCCCACTCCACTGATGTGCTGACTGTGTCCCCCCCCACTCCACTGATGTGCTGACTGTGTTCCCCCCCCACTCCACTGATGTGCTGACTGTGTCCCCCCCACTCCACTGATGTGCTGACTGTGTGTGTCCCCCCACTCCACTGATGTGCTGACTGTGTCCCCCCCACTCCACTGATGTGCTGACTGTGTGTCCCCCCCACTCCCTTGATGTGCTGACTGTGTGTCCCCCCCACTCCACTGATGTGTTGACTGTGTGTGTCCCCCACTCCACTGATGTGCTGACTGTGTCCCCCCCCCCCCCCCAGTCCATTGATGTGCTGTCTGTGTGTGTCCCCCACCTCCACTGATGTGCTGACTGTGTGTGTCCCCCCCCCCACTCCACTGATGTGCTGACTGTGCCCCCCCCACTCCACTGATGTGCTGACTGTGCCCCCCCCACTCCACTGATGTGCTGACTGTGTGTCTCCCCCCCCCCACCTCCACTGATGTGCTGACTGTGTGTCTTCCCCCCACCTCCACTGATGTGCTGACTGTGTGTCCCCCCCCACTCCACTGATGTGCTGACTGTGTGTGTCTCCCCCCCCCCACTCCCCTGATGTGCTGACTGTGTCCCCCCCACTCCACTGATGTGCTGACTGTGTCCCCCCCACTCCACTGATGTGCTGACTGTGTGTCCCCCTCCACTCCACTGATGTGCTGACTGTGTGTCTTCCCCCCCACCTCCACTGATGTGCTGACTGTGTGTGTCCCCCCCACTCCACTGCTGTGCTGACTGTGTGTGTCCCCCCACTCCACTGATGTGCTGACTGTGTCCCCCCCACTCCACTGATGTGCTGACTGTGTGTGTCCCCCCACTCCACTGATGTGCTGACTGTGTGTGTCCCCCCACTCCACTGATGTGCTGACTGTGTCCCCCGCCAGTCCACTGATGTGCTGACTGTGTCCCCCCCCAGTCCACTGATGTGCTGACTGTGTCCCCCCCCCACACTCCACCGATTTGCTGACTGTGTGTCCCCCCCACACTCCACTGATGTGCTGACTGTGTGTGTGTGTCTTCCCCAGGTGGTGGAGGATGGCTATGAGTTCTTTGCCAAGCGGCAGCTGGTGACTCTGTTCTCAGCTCCTAACTACTGTGGAGAGTTTGACAACGCCGGCGGTATGATGAGTGTTGACGAGACCCTGATGTGCTCCTTTCAGGTAACGTTACTAAAGTAACGTCAGTATAATATCCGTAGTGTCATTGCAACCACTGACAACAGACAATAAGTAGTTTGGTTGTAATTAGGGTAGACTGACTGAGGGTATTCTCAGGATAAGTCCCTAAAGTGTGTCATTCTACACACAGACGTTTGTAGTCCTACACTGTTTATTCAATGGTGCGGCAGGGTAGCCTAGTGGTTAGAGCGTTGGACTAGTAACCGGAAGGTTCCAAGTTCAAATCCCCGAGCTGACAAGGTACAAATCTGTCGTTCTGCCCCTGAACAGGCCGTCATTGAAAATAAGAATTTGTTCTTAACTGACTTGCCTAGTTAAATAAAGGTAAAAATATATATATATATTTAAATGAGGTACTTGTCAATGCTATGTTGTGATTATCAGTACTATCACTCTGCAACAGCCCTTAGCTTTGATAGAATGGTTTTATTGATTAAAGAATCATTTGACAGGTGAAACATGCCTTGGATTTAGATGTATAGTCTTAATGGTCCACCGTCACTCTGTAGATCCTGAAGCCGTCTGAGAAGAAGGCCAAGTACCAGTACGGAGGGATGAACTCCGGCCGACCCGTCACCCCGCCCCGCACCGTGGTCCCACCAAAGAAACGGTGAACAAGGAAGAGAGAGAGAGCAGAAGGGAGGGAGATGGAGGGATGTCGTGGATGAGTGACGGTCCCTCATCAGTTTTTCACAATGGAGAAACACTTAGCAGAAATAAATAAACATAGATAAAACACACAGCAAAGTTTTTGATTTCATGACCCCCTGCCCCCCACCTCCGTTGTGTCTTTTGTTGTCATTTCCCCCTCTGAACTGTTCTGTGTCACGCACTGCTCCCCATGTGTAACCAACCACACCCGTTTTTAAAAAAAAGTTGCGCTTTAAAGGAAACAATGACAACACAAGGTGGTCATTCTGTTTGCATATCGGAGGCTTTTTCTTCATACTTTTTTTTCTTGCTTTTTGGCTTATGACAGATTGACAACTACTAGCCCCAGTTGACCATTTCACCCCACCCCACCTGTCAAGTAAGAACAGGTGTTAATGGGGGGGACATTTTTGGGTTGGTCAAGTGTCTTTTTCATTGAAATATGTGCTTTCAATGCAGTGAAAAATAAAACACTTCAAAGTATTGTAAAAAGAAGACTAAATCACACAGAAATATAAAAGTAAATTGAATGTCACCATTTCAAAGCTATTTCCAACAGCAGCAACTAAAATTCCTCAACTCAAAAACTATACAAATGGTTCCCTTCGCTGTAGTAGCACATAATACATTGTTGTTGTCCAATCGTATGATTGTACGATCCTGACGAATCAAATCCCTGCTCGCAGCCACAATCCAACTGATTGGAGTTCCATAAAAAAAGTTGACTTGTATGTATTAAACACTACAGTGTAACAATTATGTCCAACAAGACTCGTTCTTCTCATAGCCAGGGTCTCAAAAATATGTATTGCATGTACTTTAACAATAGCTGTCGTTTCACTATCTAAAACTAATAATTCAATCACTACTCTGCTTTTCTCTGGTCTCGCATCGTAAAAAGTTGTTACACAAAAGGTTAACTCTGGTCTTTCCTATATTTCACTCTTCTTGCTCATGTTTTATTACCCGGCACTATGGTGTCAACAGTGGATGTCACTCTGGATGATAGCGTCTGCTAAATGTAAATGAAGGATGTCTTATCTTAAACGAGATCTATATGCAACATTATGAATGTTTAAAGAAATGCTCTGGTACTTTGGCGACTAGTAAGTATTTTTTGTGTTGATAACGATCTGTGTTGACAACAATTTAATGTTAAATCATTCAGACATGGTCATGACCTGAGTCCTGACACCTTGGTCCTGATTCTCGAACCTTTTCCAGAAATGTGCACTTGCACACCCCTCGTCATGGATTTAACAGCGTAGGACTGGTGTAAAATTTGGTTGGAGGGAGTTTACCGTTTCCACAGTCGTTAACATCCATGCGAGAAAGTTGTAAGTGCACACTTCGGGGGAAGGGTGGAAAATCGGGATGCAACCTTAGTAATGCTCCAGAGCCCAGTTCCCCAAAAGCATCTGAAGACTAAGTTCATTATTAGAACCATAGGATCCTATCCCATGTCTCTTTTGGGAAACCGGTCCCAGACCAGTGGTGTATTGAGAGGTAGACGCTGGTACACCCACGTATTTTTCAGTGGGCATTGAGTATACTCACTTCTTAAACCCCTGATGCGTACCAAAGTAGTGTGGGGAAGGTATTCGCCGAATCAATTAATAAGGCTGATGAAACCGATCAGTATGTTAATCTTAAAATGTTGAACTATTATTTATTCACGTTTTAAGCACAGCAATGTTCCAAAATGCAATTTTGGGGAAAACACCTTTCTAAAACACCACAAAAATCTATATTTCTTCGATTTTTCCCAGACCTCAAAAGTGGTCTCGTGATGTGGTTTAAGCATCGTTATGGACTTAGAGCATCCAATTTGGTTGTTTATCTTTTTTTAAAGTTTCAGATTTCTTAAAAAAAATCTGAAACTTGTGAATTTCTTAGTTGACAGCCTCTTGTATCTGTTTCAATAGTAGGCCTACTATTAGCCTACTTGCACAGTACAACTTGGGCTGACCTGACTGCGAAAGACCAGGATGGGATTGATCATTTTAGGTCATTCAGAGAGTATAGCTAGTTTTTCATCCAGTTGGCGACAGATTTTTTTAAATATGCATAAAGAAAATATATGCATTTTCCCACCAGTGGCGTTTCCACCAAATAGATTTGTTGAGGATAAAAGTCAGTGCGTGAAGACGTGATGCACACAAAATGTACGCGATTTAGTGTTAAAAATCTAATGTTCAATGTGTTTACGTCGCATTTTCAACTCTACTGATAGTTTTGTCACAAAAACTGTTATAAAGCAAATGTGCCTACTCTGGTGTTGACACGTGGCCAACAGCTGGCAGACAGTGAGGGTAGACTAGTAATGAGGTTATGGCTAAATCAGTCATGCATCGATCACCATGTCACCAGAATCAGACCCTCAATATTTATTTAAAAGGAGCATCAAGATTACCATGCACTTTCACCACCCTGTAAAGTCCATAATTAATTTAATATGTAGCCTAATAAACTGCATGGTTTCCAGAGTCGTAGCTGGAGGACCACACATGTCATCGCGTGACTCATTATGTTTATTATATCAATATTTACCCATAAAGGTGTTTCCACCACAATTTCTCGCATAATTAATTTTACTGACACAAAAATATCCCATGTGCGAATTAACAAATTATATGTCGGTATTTATAAAATTGTACTTAAACTACCCGTTTTCATCACAGCTGTCGTGATTTTTATATGGTATGAAACTGGATGGAAACGTGGTTTGTATTACTATTTCTCATAGCATTTTTCTCACAGGGCGGCTTTCCTTCCCTGGGCGGGACGTTTGAATTTTTTTGGGGCAAAATGATTATACCCACTTCTCCAGTCACCACTGGTTCAGGTAGACGGGTATTGTTCAAAAACGCTTCCTTCCTTCCTCGACCACTGTTCTAACGTGACAAAATAGATGAAAGCTGTGTATTGGAGTCCTTGCTAACACATATGCAATTGTGATAGGCCAGTGATTTCCTAAAGTAAGGAAGGGTGCATCTGTAGAGTATTTGAACAGGGCCATTACCCTCATCAGCCCTTCATCCAGCCATTCTGAAACCAAACGGATGTTTGTCTCAACAACACCACGTACCTTGTTTGTCTCCTACATATAGTATGACAGTTAATTCTCACTCCATTCAGAAAACACTCTTAAACGTTGAGCAATCAAATCAAAAACAAAGATTTCATGAGAGGGAAACATAAAAAGGATTTTAAAACAACGGATACTTATATTAGAGGAAGGAAAGTCTAGAAACCAAAATAGAGCAAACACAAAGTTCATACAAGAGTTGGTAAGGTTCTAATCAATGTGTTCATATCTGGAATGGAAACAGAATGGGCAAAAAATAAATAGTTTATAGACATATAAATCTATAACTTAATGCACAGCTTTAGAAATGGTTGTCGATTAATGTTTAATGGCACTCCGTTAAATGTATAATCTGACTCCATTAAATCATCGTGGCCATGATACATTCAAGGAATGAAAATTGGCTGATAATTATGGAATTGTGATTTAGTGTTATGGTAATGTATTTAAAAAAAAATTCTGTAATGTGTTTTACTCCCAGTGTCTGTGTAATATGAACTCAAATATTGGCAGATACAGACACCTTACCCTTAGCTGGCTCATCAACCAGTGACCGCTAGACGCTATTCTTGTTCTTCATCTGTTCAAAATACTATAGTTTAGTCTAGTAAATGACAAACAGCGAAACAAAAACAAGTGCTGTTACTTAAATCCAATGAATTTACATAATCGAAACAGAATAGCTGACACTTTTTCATGGTGACAAAAAGTTAAACATTTTGTTATTACAGAAAGCCAAAAGCAACACCCTGTTTACAACAAAGCAGGGAGTGTATCCCTTTTGTTTTGAAAAATCTGTCACAGCACACCTTTGTACATTATACCTAAAACCAAAGCTCTGTTCAAACAACGTGACTAGACAGCAACAGGTTAATAGGTAGGTTAGCAGCACAGAATGGTGTTAGGGCAGCGTTTCCCAAAATCAAACCTCGGGACCCCAACGGGTGCACGTTTAGTTTTTTTTGCCTTAACACTACACACCTGATTCATATTATCAAAAGCCTGATGATTAGTAGATTATTTGAATCAGCTGTGTAGTGCTGGGACATTAAAACAAAACGTGCACCCCCTGGGGTCCCAAGGACCGAATTTGGGAAACACTGTTATGGTCAGACTGAACGCTACCCTCAGGAGAACAGTGGGAAGAAGGAGGAGTGGAATGTGGTCTGGTTCCCATCACCTCCTTGCCCTCTGTTCCTATCATTACACTGCATCATTTCCTGCTTCTAAAACCTGTCCTACTGGGCCATTATCCTGACATGAACAGGAAGCGAATGGAGTATTTTCTAGGAACTACATTTCACTCTATTGAACACACCCCAAGTGGTCCTCTCCACTCCAATGGGCTAGAATGACATGAGTATGCTGATGTCCACAGACCGATGTCCATGTTGTCTGTGTAATGTAGTGCCTTTGTACTGATGTGCAAATAACATAATGAAGAAACCTATCTGTAACCAAATGCAAACTAAGGGAAATAATTGAATTGGTCTTCCGTGCAAAAATAATGTACTATTTCATATTGTCATGATATCCAAAATAAATCAAAAGTTTTCAATCAAATCAAAGGCTTTGTGGAAAAATATAAGTACTTACTCATCAGAGCTAGTAATCCTGATTTCATCTGATGTCGTTATGAAAATAAGACTTCCATGAGAAAATCATCTACTTTGTGGAACAATCCATTAGTTCTCCATAAACTCCTCTAGCTACTGTTCTTGACTAAGGTTAGTGCCTTAAGAAAACAACAGGGAAACAAACATTATACAAAAAGACTCCTTAAAATGGTCCAACTCAAAAATAAGGACCCAAGTTTAAAACTGTTTGGCACCGACTGTGTCTATTCATTGTTGTCCGATGAGAGGCAACCAGAGTCTTTTACTACTAACCACTGTAAACCAGTTGTAAAGTAGCTAGTCATGTAACGTCATACCCTTCATATCTCAGTTATTTCAATACGTGTTGTGCATGTCAGGTAGCTGGGGAGATGATATTCAATCCCTGGTATAATATCTATTGTGGTCAGTACTAATATCATTTTGATGCAGGCTTTTCTTTAGGCAGCTCTATTCCCAGCCTGGGTCCTTCTAGGTATGACGATGGAAGTGGATGATGTTATGGCGTGTCATGGCGTGTCCCGTCACTTTACGGATGGGGATGGAGGTGGCTGTTGACTGATGGTGGTGGTCCTCTGATGTGTGTGTGTCTAGACCAGTAGTCGCAGCAGGAAGGACAGGGCGGCCCCGATGGAGAGGCCCAGGGCCAGGAAGAAAGTCATCAGGGCCCCGGCCGTCTCTGCATCTTTAGGAGTCACCAACCTCGGAGGAGACGGAGAGAGAGACAGGCGTGTATTCATAAGCATACTGTAGCAAAATTATTTGTCATGGAAAAATAAAACACAAGCATTTCTTATTGGACAAATTCGGGTAGGCCCCTTCCGGTTTCTGCTCGTGTGGTTCCTATTGAATACACCGCAGATATAGGGTAGGTTTTGTTGTGGTGTTACAGTGGCAACAAGGAAGTTGGCATGGTCGGGTGAGAGAAAAAGTATGTCAGGTGACTGAAAGAGAACTCCAGAGTGTGTGGGGGAGAGAAGTGGTACCAAGAACTTGTTAAGCCAAAGGTGACTAAAGAAGAGTGACACCATGACAAGTAGATTGGATTAGTCAATACGTGAATAACTGGAATAATGTTATGACAGGGGACTGTCACGTATGGTGCGCGCGTGTGTTACTTCTACTCACTGTGGGGCGTAGGACATGGAGAGGCAGACGCAGTATCCGTTGGAGAGGGAGAAGAGCATCATGATGAAAGCGAAGGCAGCGTCGTGGGAGAAGAGGACGGGGAGGTAGGAGCGGCTCTGGACGTTACAGAACATCAGCAGGGGAACAAACACCACCCTGGAGACCACCAGCCCCGGGAACAGACAACTCTCCTTGGGGGGCTGCGGTCCACATACACAGAGAAATGTTACTGATATACAAGGTTGGATAGACACAATAAAATCATTTTAGAATAATAACTAAATGTAATACTAAGAACTAAAACTTTCGTGCTGGGAAAGAAAGTGAAGGATTATAAAACACTGAGAAACCTTGAAAGTTGTTACATAAATCAAATCCATTGTGATCCTATCAAATGTGTAATAAAATAACATTAATCCACAGAGATGAAATGGGATCAGACACCTACCCACTGGACCAGGGTGGTGACAGTTCTGCCGATCCAGTCACACACGTTGAAAATGAGGAAGCAACACACAGAGATGAAATAAGGTTCTGATGGGAGGAAGAGGGAGAGAGGTGCTTCATCTGAGTTTTACATCTCATGCATATTAAACATACAGTATACATATCTACACTCTTAGGAAAAAATGTGCTATCTAGAACCTAAAAGGGTTATTCGGATGTTCCCATGGGATATCTTTTTAAAGAATCCTTTTGGTTACAGGTAGAAAATGGTTCTACCTGGAACGAGAAAGGGTTCTCTTACGGGGACAGCCGAAGAACCCTTTTGAAACTGATTTTTCTAAAAGTGTATACATACCCCATTTCCCAGGGTATATGGTCTTGACGTCCACAGTGACGGCGGGGAACACAGCGAGAGTGACGGTGAAGACAAAAACAACACAGAAAGCCATCACCCATATCTGGAGAGAGAGAGAGGGACAATGTAAGAAATATAGTGGAAACTCTCCCATGCTTAAATTCCTCTGGTGCTTTTAATGCATGTTGGGGAGTGAACAAGTGCACACTTCAGAAAAGGGTAGGGAATTGGACCTCAACTATACAACAGAGCCATATATTTAGAAAATAAAAAATAAAAAAATAAATATATGACCAGTAGAGAGCCTGCTGAGTAACAACAGAGGTCAGCATTACCTTTTTAAACACCTCCATGACAGTGGACTTCCTGTCCCTGACCTCAGCCTGCTCCAGGGTTAAGAAGGCCTGCTTGGGACTGACCCCAGCCCCCTTTACCTCCACCTCCTCGCCACTGGCACCTCCATTGGCCAATGAGCCATTGTCGTGGCCATACAGCTTGCCGTTCTCCGCCGTGCCACTCTCTGTCACTGAAAGAAAGAGAAAGATTTCAGGGAAAATAGATTGACTTGACCTAACACTGACCAATCAACAGGCAGATGTAAATGTGTGTGGGAGGGATGGCAGATGTCATTATAAAGGGAGGGAGGGATGGACACTAGTTTCTGGAGCCCACCAGACTACTACATTATCTGTTAAGAATAGGGCCAGGAGTTTTTCCTCACCCCATGACCTCATCAGGAAAAACTGGACCAAGCTATGGCTGGATTACTGTAGTCCCTAATTAGAAGTCCCTGATCCCTCCCGGACCGATATTGAACAGCCCTGGCTTTCCTAGACCTTTGTTAATTTCCATGGAAACATCTATTGACGTTAACAGGAGAGTGATGGGGTGGTTTAATAGTGTCTGATCTGTAAATGTCCCACAGGGCAGCTCTTTGTCTGGGAGAGGTTGCTGCACTAATTGGATAAATGTGAATAAACTGGGCTAATGGGATAATGATCTGTTGAATCAGTTCTATTCAGACCATGGCCTGTATGCATCTTGCGTCTTAGAGTAGGAGTTCTGATTTGGGATCGCCTTTGCCTTTTAGATCACAATTAACACGATTACATGGACGGGGGGAGACCTAGACCTAGATCAGCACTCCTACTCTGAGATGTTTGGATATGTACAACCAATGTTCCCAAGCCCGAGACTGCCGCACAGCTCAGTGCCAAAAACAATTAAAGGGAACTTTGCATACAACCCCTGAGTGTAAAGGAGAGTACTAGCAGTGACAATCTGCACTGCTGTGGATGGTCATTGGTGAGATATATGAGCACAAAATAACCCACATCTTCTCTCACAGCTTTCAGCAGCCTCACCTTTCAGCAGCTCATTTGCAGTCTCCACCTCATAACTTCTGCTCTTGTCCAAGTAAAACTGGGCAAACTCCTGGATGAGACCGGAGCAGAGGCCAAATGAGACAGACTGAACATTCCCTGACCTTGAACACAGATTCCTCAGGTAAAACAAAGTCATGCCGTACGGCAGTATGGTCAGCTACAGGCCCGGGGTATACAGGGTCTGTTCTGAGGCCCAACCTGTGGTATCTACCAGGGCTTCTATTACATTCTAGTCCTGTAAGGCTGAGCAACTCACCAGGCGAGGCAGTAGGAGGTAGCTAAGCAAAGTGATCAGGGTTCCTACACACGGCGTGATGAAGTAACCCAACGCAGCCGTCTCAGGGTCCGTATCACCTGTCACACACACACAACCACAACCACACACACAACCACAACCACACACACACACAAAAGAGAAAGGAGAGGTCAGAGAACTACTTACAAGTGGAGTTTTAGAGGCCACATCATACTCATTTGTCTATATTTTTTTTAATTTGATTTGACAACTGAAAATACATGAAATGTTACACCAGGCAAAAGATACATATAGGATCATTTGAAGATATACAGATATATACACAAAAAGTCTAGAGACTATTTCCACTGTGATCCTCTGTTGGTTAGAAAGATGGGCACTCTGTTTCATACATTCAATCATAGATAATGTTCAAATATACATACAGTGCCTTGCGAAAGTATTCGGCCCCCTTGAACTTTGCGACCTTTTGCCACATTTCAGGCTTCAAACATAAAGATATAAAACTGTATTTTTTTGTGAAGAATCAACAACAAGTGGGACACAATCATGAAGTGGAACGACATTTATTGGATATTTCAAACTTTTTTAACAAATCAAAAACTGAAAAATTGGGCGTGCAAAATTATTCAGCCCCCTTAAGTTAATACTTTGTAGCGCCACCTTTTGCTGCGATTACAGCTGTAAGTCGCTTGGGGTATGTCTCTATCAGTTTTGCACATCGAGAGACTGAAATTTTTTTCCATTCCTCCTTGCAAAACAGCTCGAGCTCAGTGAGGTTGGATGGAGAGCATTTGTGAACAGCAGTTTTCAGTTCTTTCCACAGATTCTCGATTGGATTCAGGTCTGGACTTTGACTTGGCCATTCTAACACCTGGATATGTTTATTATTGAACCATTCCATTGTAGATTTTGCTTTATGTTTTGGATCATTGTCTTGTTGGAAGACAAATCTCCGTCCCAGTCTCAGGTATTTTGCAGACTCCATCAGGTTTTCTTCCAGAATGGTCCTGTATTTGGCTCCATCCATCTTCCCATCAATTTGAACCATCTTCCCTGTCCCTGCTGAAGAAAAGCAGGCCCAAACCATGATGCTGCCACCACCATGTTTGACAGTGGGGATGGTGTGTTCATTGTGATGAGCTGTGTTGCTTTTACGCCAAACATAACGTTTTGCATTGTTGCCAAAAAGTTCCATTTTGGTTTCATCTGACCAGAGCACCTTCTTCCACATGTTTGGTGTGTCTCCCAGGTGGCTTGTGGCAAACTTTAAATGACACTTTTTATGGATATCTTTAAGAAATGGCTTTCTTCTTGCCACTCTTCCATAAAGGCCAGATTTGTGCAATATACGACTGATTGTTGTCCTATGGACAGAGTCTCCCACCTCAGCTGTAGATCTCTGCAGTTCATCCAGAGTGATCATGGGCCTCTTGGCTGCATCTCTGATCAGTCTTCTCCTTGTATGAGCTGAAAGTTTAGAGGGACGGCCAGGTCTTGGTAGATTTGCAGTGGTCTGATACTCCTTCCATTTCAATATTATCGCTTGCACAGTGCTCCTTGGGATGTTTAAAGCTTGGGAAATCTTTTTGTATCCAAATCCGGCTTTAAACTTCTTCACAACAGTATCTCGGACCTGCCTGGTGTGTTCCTTGTTCTTCATGATGCTCTCTGAGCTTTTAACGGACCTCTGAGACTATCACAGTGCAGGTGCATTTATACGGAGACTTGATTACACACAGGTGGATTGTATTTATCATCATTAGTCATTTAGGTCAACATTGGATCATTCAGAGATCCTCACTGAACTTCTGGAGAGAGTTTGCTGCACTGAAAGTAAAGGGGCTGAATAATTTTGCACCCCCAATTTTTCAGTTTTTGATTTGTTAAAAAAGTTTGAAATATCCAATAAATGTCGTTCCACTTCATGATTGTGTCCCACTTGTTGTTGCTTCTTCACAAAAAAATACAGTTTTATATCTTTATGTTTGAAGCCTGAAATGTGGCAAAAGGTCGCAAAGTTCAAGGGGGCCGAATACTTTCGCAAGGCACTGTATATATAAAGCAAATATACACACCTACACTTTATATACAGTCGTGGCCAAAAGGTTTGAGAATGACACAAATATTAATTTTCACAAAGTCTGCTACCTCAGATTGTAAGATGGCAATTTGCATATACTTCAGAATTTTATGAAGAGTGATCAGATGAATTGCAATTAATTGCAAAGTCCCTCTTTGCCATGCAAATGAACTGAATCCCCAAAAACATTTCCACTGCATTTCAGCCCTGCCACAAAAGGACCAGCTGACATCATGTCAGTGATTCTCTCGTTAACACAGCTGTGAGTGTTGACGAGGACAAGGCTGGAGATCACTCTGTCATGCTGATTGAGTTTGAATAACAGATTGGAAGCTTCAAAAGGAGGGTGGTGCTTGGAATCATTGTTCTTCCTCTGTCAACCATGGTTATCTGCAAGGAAACACGTGCCGTCATCATTGCTTTGCACAAAAGGGGCTTCATAGGTAAGGATATTGCTGCCAGTAAGATTGCACCTAAATCAACCATTTATCTGATCATCAGTAACTTCAAGGAGAGTGGTTCAATTGTTGTGAAGAAGGCTTCAGGGTGCCCAAGAAAGTCCAGCAAGCGCCAGGACCGTCTCCTAAAGTTGATTCAGCTGCGGGACCGGGGCACCACCAGTACAGAGCTCGCTCAGGAATGGCAGCAGGCAGGTGTGAGTGCATCTGCACGCACAGTGAGGCGAAGACTTTTGGAGGATGGCCTGGTGTCAAGAAGGGCAGCAAAGAAGCCACTTCTCTCCAGGAAAAACATCAGGGACAGACTGATATTCTGCAAAAGGTACAGAGATTGGACTGCTGAGGACTGGGATAGTCATTTTCTCTGATTAATCCCCTTTTTGATTGTTTGGGGCATCTGGAAAAAAGCTTGTCTGGAGAAGACAAGGATGAGTGCTACCATCAGTCCTGTGTCATGCCAACAATAAAGCATCCTGAGACCATCCATGTGTGGGGTTGCTTCTCAGCCAAGGGAGTGGGCTAACTCACAATTTTGCCTAAGAACACAGCCATGAATAAAGAATGGAACACATCCTCCGAGAGTAACTTCCTCCCACCATCCAGGAACAGTTTGGTGATGAACAATGCCTTTTCCAGCATGATGGAGCACCTTGCCATAAGGCAAAAGTGATAACTAAGTGG